>NW_007246205.1:57032-88855 GCF_000164805.1 Carlito syrichta | reverse complement strand
GGAAGCGAGTGAATGTGTACCCTCAATCTGGGATCATTTTGGGTGTTTATAGCCCTGGGCCTCTTTTATGAGTTCCTCAGCCTTTAGCCAAGGAAGTGCAGAAAGAGGGAGGAGGCCACAAGTGCTGCAGGCCAAATTGCAGTAGCAAGCACAGAGGGAGGGGACTGGACCCAAGGGTCCCCCAAGCAGCAGTGGTGAGAAGTTCTGTGATGCCACCTGGAGAACATCCTCACTACAAACACCCCAAATGATCCTGCAGCAGACCTAAAAACGGGAGGGCCATTTTACAACTATTAATGCTAACAGCAACTCAGCAATAACCTGACCCCAGGATCAGAGTCAACAATTTACCATGGGCCACAGCTCAAAGAGGAAAATAGATCTCTCTGCAACTTTTTTTTTTCTTTAGTTGGAGTCTCACTCCTTTGCTCAGGTTGGAGCACAGTGACACGCATACTCATGGCTACCCCAGCATCGACCTTCTTGGGCTCTAGCGATCCTTCCATGTCAGTCTTCCGAGTAGCCAAAACTACAGACATGCACTGTCATGCCTGGCTATTTTTTATTTTATTGTAGAGACGCGGTCTCGCCAAGTTGCCCGGGCCGGTCTCGAACCTGCGGGCTCAGGCAATCCACTCACCTCGGCCTCCCAAAGTGCTGGGTTTACAGGCTGAACCACCGAGCCGGGTCTACACTATTCTTTTTAATGCATGAGTCCTGGGTTTGCCTGATCCTTCCAGCGCAGAAACCACCATAGGGTTCTAATGGCTCTACTTCCCCTTCCATCAAGCATTTGCTTATTTTTCTCATCGTAAATCTTGCAACTAGCAGGACACACGCCTAACAGACGATAAAAGATTCTGTGCATGTGTGTTCTAGACAAAAAACAGAATGAAATTATAAGACTGGCCTAAAAACCAACAAAGTTCCCTTCTTCAATTTCTCTGAAGGTCTTACTGAATTTCGGTAACCAGCAAGGGTCCTCAGATGCCTTGGAATTGCCTGCAGAAACACTTGATGTTGCTGTGGACCAAATCAAAGGGAATTAAACATTAAAACACTTGGATAACACTGCAGGTCTGTGATGGTTTGATCTGTAAGGCCTGCACGCACATGCATGTGCGCACACACGCATATATCCCCCAAGACACACAGGCAGATGCATCTTTTCCTTAACAGACTTCATTTATCCCTTCTTTAGGAACTTCCCCCCTAATAAAGAGGTTTATCTCCTAGGATAAAATTGGAAGTTGCTTGCTATCCCTTCTTTTGGAATACTATGAAAATCTCTATAGAGTACCACAAGTTTGTGCATCTTGGTTACTAGTGGTGGCTATCTCCCTGTGTCTTTATTCATCGTTTCTATATCCCAAATGCCTGATACAATGCCTAGTGCACAATAGTGTTAAATATATATTTGATAAATTTAATTAAAGTTGGAATTCAAGAGTAGGTGAGGGAACAGGAAGAAGCTTTGATTGTGGTGAATTGGGACAATGACTTTTGTTTAAACACACACACACACTCTCTCTCTCTCTCTCTCTCTCTCTCTCTCTCTCTCTCTCTCTCTCTCTCTCTCTCTCTCAAGGAACTAAAAAGACTTGAATCCAGAGCATTCCAAAAGGATATTAACTCACTATCCAACTGGACTTTCTCAAACTGGGACTCACCTACCACTAGGGTCCCCTAAAACTTTCTGGCGCTATGTGGGACTATGGATAGCTGTAAGAGATTCAATTTCCAGATTTTCTGCTTCCATGTGCTTGCCTCCCAAAGCTGTCCTGCCTTTTTACACTTCCTTTCCTTGCCCTTTTATAAAGAAAGGGATATTGTCCACCTAGTCTCAACCGTACCAGGATGCATCTTCCCAAAGAGTAAAAATCTACTGGACCCCAAACAAAGGGATCACTTAAGACAGCATCAGTTTAGAGCAGCAGTCCCCAACATTTTTAGCATCAGGAACCGGTTTCATGGAAGACAATTTTTCTACAGACTAAGGCAGAGGGGGGTTGGTTTCAGGATGATTCAATAGCATAACATTTAGTGTGCACTTTATTTCTATTATTATTCAATTGTAATATATAATGAAATAATTATACAACTCACCTTTTTTTTAAAAAGGCCAGACAGGCATGGTGGCTCAAGCCTGTAATCCCAGCACTTTGGCTGAGGTGAGAGGACTGCCTGAGCCCATGGATTTGAGAATAGCCTGGGCTACTTGGCAAGACCTCATCTCTACAATAAATCAAAAAATTAGCCAAGCATGGTAGCACTCACCTGTAGTTCCAGCTACTTGGAAGGCTGAGACCGAAGGATCGCCTGAGCCCAGCAGGTCGATACTGGGGTGGCCACACATAGACTAAAATAAGTGTTGGAGCAATACCCATTAAATTACCAAAATCATTCTTCTCAGACCTGGAAATGACAATACAGAAATTCATATGGAAACATAAACGACCACGAATAGCCAAAACAAACCTTAGCAAAAGAAACAAAGCAGGAGGTATCACACTTCCAGACTTCAAGCTTTACTATAAGGCTATAATAATCAAAACAGCCTGGTACTGGTACAAGAACAGGCATACAGACCAATGGAACAGGATAGAGATTCCGGAAGCAAAGTCTCAATTTCTCAACCGACTCATCTTTGACAAAACCTCCAACAACAACCACTGGAGAGAGGTGCTGGGAAAACTGACTGATCACATGCAAAAGATTGAAAAAGGATCCCTACCTATCACCATACACAAAAATTAACTCTAAATGTATCAAAGACCTAAACATAAAACCTCAAACTATAAGAATCTTAGAAAATGCAGGAGACACCCTTATGGAAATTGGAACTGACAACCAATTCCTATTCAGAACCCTAAAGGCCAATACCTTAAGAAATAAGATAGACAAGTGGGACCTCATCAAACTGACAACCTTCTGCAAAGCAAAAGAAACTATCAAGAGAGCAGGGAGACAACCTACAGAATGGGAAAAAATATTTGTCAACTGTATATCTGAAAAAGACCTAACATCTAGGATCTACAAGGAACCCAAACATGCCGAAAGGAAAAAAACAAATATCTATTAAAAAGCGGGCAAAAGACATGAACAGACACTTCTCAAAAGAAGATATATAGGCAGTCAACAGACACGTGAAAAGGTGCTCAGCCTCACTCATCATCAGAGAAATGCAAATCAAAACCACACTGAGATATCACCTAACTCCAGTAAGAATGGCCATCATTAATAAAACAAACAACAACAGATGCTGGTGAGGATGCTGAGAAAAAGGAATACTGCTGGCAGGAATGCAAACTAGTGCAACCTCTTTGGAAGACAGTGTGGCGACTTCTGAAAGAACTAGAAATTGACCTTCCATGTGACCCAGCAATCCTCCTATTGGGAATATACCCAGAGGAACTCAAATCATTCTACAAAAAAGATACCTGCACATGCATGTTTGTTGCAGCTCTATTCAAAATAGTAAAAACATGGAACCAAAAATGCTGCCAATCAAAGCTGAACTGGATTTTAAAAATGTGGTACGTATACACAATGGAATATTATGCAGTCATAAAGAAGGACAAACATATGGACTTCACAGCAACTTGGATGGATTTAGAGTTGATCATACTCAGTGATCTATTACAGAAACAAAGGACAGAGTA
The DNA here is from genome assembly GCF_000164805.1 of Carlito syrichta. Taxonomy (NCBI): domain Eukaryota; kingdom Metazoa; phylum Chordata; class Mammalia; order Primates; family Tarsiidae; genus Carlito; species Carlito syrichta. The sequence continues at coordinate 85,193 of NW_007246205.1, read as the reverse complement.
CCATATGTTCTCACTCAAAAGCAGAACTTGAGCAATTATTATAATACTATAAGAAAGGGACTGGCAGTAGTGGGAAACTGCCAGGGGAGGGGGGATGGGATTGGAAGTTGGGAACTGCCAGGGGAGGGAGGGGCACACTTCATCAACAAGGGTAACTGCATAATGAAAATCTGTATACCTAATCCTGAATTGTACTCCACACCTTTAAATTTTTTCGCTCCCTCACCTGCCACTCACCTCCTGCTATGTGGTCTAGTTCCTAACAGACCATGGACCAGTACCAGTCTCTGGCCCAGGGGTTGGAATTCTCTTGTTTAGTGGGTGAGTTCCAAAGGTAAAGCAATGAATGCTTCAATATAAAATATTGAAGCCATTAGTGTCATATTGTTTGGGCAACAAACTCAAAGCACAGCTCTGTGCCTCACATATCCATGTGGCCAGCCAGCTACCTACCCATTCTAGAATCATAACTCAGAAGGTAGAGATTGGCCAAGCACAAATATTAATACATTCACTTGAATGAACCAGGGAAGTCAATTATTCAGTATAAATAATTGCACTAAAAGCAAGTCTGGCTTGGCTGATAGTTTGACAGTAAGAAATGGCTTTCCAGTTAGGTCATGTAACCTGACCTAATAATTTTGTCATAAATGGAAAGGCTTTACTGAATATATACTTAAAGCATATACATGATATACACCACACATCTTAGACTTTAATATGCACATGACTCACCTGGGGATCTTACTAACATGCTCATTCTGATTTAGTGGGCCTGGAGAGGGACCCAAGATTCTGCATTTCTAACAAGTTCCCAGGGGATGCTGACGTTGCTGGTCCATGGATCATACTTTGAGTAGTGAGAATATACAATGTGCTGGAAGATATACTTTTGTGATGAATGAAACTTATGATGCAAAACTTTAGAATCAAGTGTGAAATTAAGGAGATACTTAATTTTAAAAAATATTTTTTGGAAGCATTCCAACAAGAAAAGGTGGAGGACCTCCAATGTTAGCCAGCTGGCAATCTAAGCCAAGAAGTTTGCACCCAGCCTCTGTTGTCTGTGCAGGACAGAACTGCACTTCTGCTCTGAAGTTCAATCCAGAGAAATGTACTTCTTTTCCAGCCCTTCACATAGCTTGTGCTTTTGGTGTCAGACTTGATGCCTTAGACCTTAATTTGTGGGAATCATGGCTATAGCCATTGAACGTGCATAGCCCAGTTGGCTGGCAGTGGACAACAAACCCTGCAAACAGCAAAGCACTGGAGTTCCTGATTCAAGAGTAAATGGTTTCATAAACACAATCATAACAGCAACTGGCATGAGTTGGCACATGTCAATGTGCACATTTGGGCAGAGAGCCCACGAACATGTATTTCCGTAGGAACTGAGTCTTAGCAAGACTCTAAGCAAAATTACAAAGTTGTCCAAGTCTATGGTCAGTCCCAACTCCCTATCAGCACCACTCTTCCTTCCAGATATCCCATAAAAGTAGATTTGGTGTCTTCAGCATTCTGTTAAGTCTACCCTCAATTTCCAACACAAACCCACATCACGCCTATTTTGAAGACTCTTTTAGAGAAATGTTATTTAAACATGCATCCCCAAATCTTCTGAACTTGCAAAAACCTATTCAGGTTTATTTCCACTTCAGAGAGAGAGGAAAATACATAGCTCTGTTAGAAGGTCAGCCAGGCCAAGTATGCCAAGTGATTTGGGGTTATGCACAGCAGATTAATCTCAAAGCTGGAACTTATTTAAGACCAGGAAGTAGTTTCTTTTCTGATCAAAAGGTAAGTCAACAATTCTGGATTTTCTGTCCACCATTGTGATAGACTCCTTGTAAAACAGACTCATGCAGCCTTCCTTGGAAAGTGACCATGATGAGTACTGACTGTAGCCCTCAAAGGGCTTTGACACTCCCAGGTGAAAGAAACTAATCAATTATGCTTCTCACTTGGAGGTGCCCCTTCTTTCATTCATGTTGGAAGTAGAAGTCCAGATAGAGGTAGACTTACTGGGACCCCAAGATTCAGAAAGGAAATGAGAGAGCTGAGCTGGTCACTGTGAATGATGTGCATGTGTCCTTTGAAGGGTCCCAAGCTTTTGAAACACATGACATTTCCCCACAGTAAAGCATTCATCAAATTGCAGAATGTCAGAGTTAAAAGGAAATTTAGTAATTTTCTAATGATTCAAATTGCTTTTATTGTAGTGAAGAGGAAGCTGAGGACTAGAGAGGTAAAATAACCTGTCATATAGCTGAGCAGAAAAAGAAGCAGAATCATCATCCTGGTGATCTTTAGCCGCACAGCCCACCCCATGATGTTCCTTCTTAGGCTGAGTTTAGTAAATGAAAGAACAAGAGGCAGTTTGCCTGTGAACAACAGGTACACACAATGATATCACAGCAAATGAGGGCTCTTCCCTTAATACTAAACAGCACTTATAAGTGAACCTGAGGAGATGTGAGGATATGTGTGCTGGTAGATATTTATGTCAGATTCAAGTTTGATGAACCAATTTGATGTCACTGAACACCAGCTAGGGAAAGATATATGGAATCAACTTTCATGGGCCCCAGCAAACCACTGGAATTTGTGAGAAGTCTAAATGACTTGGGTTAAAGGATGAAATGACCTTCTGCCTCACAAGGAGAAAATTTCAGGTGTATGGGGAAAATTCTAGCAGTATACACCTTCACTCACTGAACTCTAAAGTCTCCATTTCCCATGTCTATGGGATCCAGAAAAAATAAAAATTTGGAGAAGTAACTTTATCCACCATGCCTGTATCTCTGGGTAATGGACTACCTAACTGATCTCAGGCAGGAGGATTGAGAGGTGGACTCCACATTCCCTATCTTATTGCTTTGGGCAACCAAGCATTCCTTTCTCAGTAGTAACAGGATCCAGTTTCCAAGGTGATGTGAGCTCAGAGACCCATCTTTACCAGTGTGAAAGGTGGTGCTTGGATTCAGCTTCGGGAAGGCCTGAAGCAACTTATCAGGGAAAGTTCTTAGCCTGTGCTTTCTGTTATTGCCAAACATTGATCAGCTAACGGAGAAAAAACTGGTATATAAACAAAGGTGGCAGATGACATCTCAGAGTCTGGAGCAATTCCACCACATCATTATCATGACAGCTAACAAGTGGAGCTAGCTATTAGGGAGCATGTTTAAGTAATAGCTGGAATATGTAAGGGACATTATTTCCGTGTGTTTGACAGGTCGAACTCCAACACGGTTAAGCTACATTTACCGGACACCGATCAGAATGAACTCTGCCATTCCTCGGAAGGTTGCCAAGAGGCCTTTGAAGAGAAGAGAATCCAGGGAACTCAGTTTCAGAAATAGCGAAGAAAAAAGACCAAACAGATCATAAGCAGACCTGATTTAAAGAGAAAGACCTATCAGTGCCAGTCACTCCGTTTTCTCCGCAGTTTCCTGACCCCATGATCAGTTCTACCAAGATGACATAAACACAACCCTTTCCAGAGATCCTGCTATATGTTGCCTCTTTAGCCTCACCCCCCCAACACTTGATAAAGTCAACATATGTAAGTTCCCAAAAGATAAAGAGTATACAAGATACTTTGCCTTATCCAATTATTTATTTTAATCATCACTAAAATGGCAAACTTGTTGGAGACTCCTAAAATAACTAGATTTACTAAAATCTGCTTTGTCTTCAGCAGTTCAGGAACACATCTACTCCCTAAAGCAGGGAGATTTTCAAAATCAATGACCAGATAAATTTCTCAAAAGAATTAGAATTTTTAAGATGACAAGCCAACCAACAAATGATTGAGTAAATCTGGAAACATTATTCTTCTCCTTTGAAGGTTCAAAAGAATTGTCCCAAATAATAACATGCTTAGAAAAGAACCTGAGACGATTGCAAGATTACCTAAAGAAACCACGAGGGCAAGAATGGTAGACATGCCTCTCAGCACAGCCCTGCATCCAGGCTGCTCACTGCAAGCTTCATTCAAATACATAAACCCCAGGGCAGGAAAATATGACTTGATTATCTGCAATCTGCATGCCCAATCAATCCATTCTCACAATGTGGGTAACTACACAGAACCTCTTCAAAGTCTGGTCTGGAAAGGAAAAATTCACCTTGTGAAAGACATAATCAGAAGGCATGACTACCTAGAGGAATAAGCTACTACTAAGTCAGTGGAAGTCCTATCCTGGCTTTTGAAAGTGGGGAGGAGAGCACAGAGCATTTGTCTCTCAGCTTCTCCCCCTTGCAGTCTCACTTTTCATAATTCAAAACTCACCTCCATTTTGAGGACCGCTTCTCCTTCCTTTAGAGTTTCCATCTCAAGGCCATCTGGCTCAACCTCTCCTGATCCCACTTCCTCCCTCCACTCCAAAGTAGATTAAGCTCACCTTGGGCAACCACAAGAAGCTGATGAATAAAACATTCTGAGCTAAAGATCTTCAGAAGTCATGCCAACTGATAAGCCAAATTAGTAGCAAGGCACAAAATAAGGTAGCACTGTCTTTGTTCTGTGCTGATCAGTGCATCGTCTTGCCCACCATGCCAGCACTTTTGCTCCATGGGAAACACAGAAAAGGCAAAAGAAACATGACTGCTGACAAGGGAATAAGAAAGGAAGAGCACTTCCAGCAGGCACTCACTGCCTTGCCTTAATACTATGGGGAGGAACCCCCCCAAAAAGAAATTTAGTTATAAAAATTGTGTATTTATTCTTACATGTTTGAACCTCAGTCACCTTTAAAATACTCTCCGTTTGATGCAATACCCCTATGGAGATGCTTTTTCCACTGCTCTAAACAGTGTTTGAATCCGTCAATTTTTATGCCTTTTAGTGCTTCTACCATTTTTTGTTTCATCTCTTCTACATTGGCAAAACAAATGAACAAACAAAAAGTTGCTCAGAGTGAGATTGGGTGAATAGGGAGGGTGGGGCACGGGGGGTCATTCTGTTTTGGGTCAAAAACTGCTGAATACTCAGCATAGTGTGGGCAGGTGTACACATAAGTCACCCATCATTAAATGGGCAAATGCATTGAAAGAATCTCCAAAAAAAAATTCGCTGAAGCCAATTGTAGCCTCTCACAACAACGCTAGTTGGTACACTGATGCAGATAGGTTCCTGGAATACGTACCTAGCAGGGGAAACCTGTATTACAAGAGGCCCACCCTTCCAAAACTAATTCCAGTTTTTTTCCTTGGGTCTCCCCTCGTACTTAGCACTTCCACAAGCCTTTTCATCTTCAAAGCACTTGAGGAACACTAGCTAATTAATCCTCCCAACAGCCCTGCAAGGTGAAGAAGGATTATCTCCACTTTACAGATAGAGAAATAGAATATTTTGAACACAGGCATAAAAACCAGTGACAGATAGAATTGCCAGAAACTGGGCTGGGATCCTTCCCGGTGTCTTTGATGCCCACTCAAGCCTGCCAAGGTATCTCATCTCCAACCTGAGGACTGCCAAAAGCTCCTAACCAGGAGGTAGCCGAGCAGACAGAGGGCCAGAGGCAAGACAGACAAGACTCTCATGCTAACCCTTCCAAGTCTTTAATTAATTCATGATCTCACTGGACTGTCTGGTTAGGGGAGGTCGTTTTTGAAGCTTAGATGAAGGAGGAAGAGATGTCTTCTCAAGTCTTCTTCTGAGCAATAATTCCGATGTTCCTCTCTATATATCTCTACTCTGGTTGATATTTTAAACTAATGCTGAAGACAGCATATACAATGATGGGAATTCACCTTAAATCCTTCCTGGAAGCAAGGCAGCTTCTAAACAAATAAATGAAAAGCCATTGGCGCAGTGTTTTTATAATTCAAGTTTTCTCATATTTGGGGATGAGACTTTCTCTGATCAAATCCCAGCTGCAAATGCCAGTTGGAATACCGATCAAAACCTCCTAATTAAATGCAGTGTAGAAAATTGATGCCTACCCCAGGCCTATTACTCAAGGCATAGTTCCAAACTCTGGTGGTCTTAGAATTTCTTGAATTTTCAGAAGATCTAAAAATCACTTGGAGATTCAGACTTCAAGTATATTCTTCATTATTGCCACTTTGAAGTTTGACCTGTAATGCCCTGTCAGTAGCTATTATCAAAGCTTTCTGATTTCTATTTTTGTATTTTTTTCATACTATTATCTATCCATAGAAGTGAAATCTGTGTGGTTCACACATCCAAGAAAATAACAAATGGAGAACTTGGAGCCCACTTTCCCACCCCTCCAAAGTGTCTCATAGGTTCGTTCTTCCTATGAAAAAATATCCAGAAACGTTTGTGAGCTAAAAAGTAGGAAGCAACAGCAGTATATTTAAGACAGTGACTCTCTGTTGAGGGTAATTCTGCCACCCCTGGAGACACTGGCAATGTCTGAAGACATTTTTGGTGTCATAGGTGGGCAAAAGGGGAATAGATGCTACTGGTACCTAGTAAGTAGAGGCCAGGGATGCAGCCCCACAACAAAGAATGATCCAGCCCCAAATGTCAATAGTGGTGAGAGTGAGAAACTCTGGATTAGAAAAGAACCATCCAGATGAGGCACATGCTAAGCATATACAGGTTTTCAATAAAAACTTACAGAATGGCTGAGCACAGTGGCTCAAGCCTGTAATCCCATCAGTTTTGGAGGCCGAGGCAAGAGGATTGCCTGAGTTCAGGGGTTCGAGACCAGTCTGGGCAACTTGGTGAGACCTCGTCTCTACAATAAATCAAAGAAAATAAACTGGGCATAGCAGCACGTGCCTGTAGTTCCAGCTACTTGAAAGGTTGAGGTGGAAAGAATTGCCCAGCAGGTCGAGACTGCAGTGGCCATGAGTGTGACACTGCACTCCAGCCTAGGCAACAGAGTAAGACTTCAACTCAAAAAAAAAAAAAAAGCACAAATTGATGGACTGACTGAATAATTAGCTGCCTCTCACTGGGACGAACCCCTGTTGCCAAAATAAAACAAGGAAGTAAGACAAACCCAACTAAGAACAACCCCAGTAGCAATTCCACTTTCTTAGAACCGTTTTTTAAGAAGCAGAATCCTGATAATTTTGTCACCCGAGTCTGTGAATAAAAGCATAAGATTTATTTGCTTTAAATAAATTGTGAGATATGTGATGACAGGGACTATGTCTTAGACTTCTTTTATCCCCAGTGTTGATGAGTACAAAGTAAATGTAGAAAAAATATTAACTGTTTGATTAACAGGGACCTCCATTACATCATAGGAAAAAGAAGCAAACCACCAAATATAAATGGAAAGAAATAGAACATTTTAGCTAAATCCCATTATGATTTTTAAGATACCACACTGGGGAAGTGGTCAAAAATCAGTCATTATATAAAATACAACCCAGGCTGGGCATGGTGGGTCATGCCTGTGATCCCAGCACATTGTGAAGCCAAGGTGGGAGAATTGCTTGAACCCAGGAGTTTAAGACCACCCTGAGCAACATAAAAAGACCTCGCTTCTACAAAAAAACATTTTAAAAATGAGCTTAGTGTGATGGCATGCACCTTTAGTCCCAGCTACTTGGGAAGCTGAGGTGGAAGGATCACCTGAGTCCAGAAGGTCAAGGTTGTAGTGAGCCATGATCATGCTACTGTGCTCCAGCCTGGGCAATAGAGTGAAACTCTGGCTCAAAATAAATAAAATAAAATAAAACAGCAATAAAAAGGACAGTCCAACAACAGAGATACATCTCATAGGAATAATATTGATCAAAAGGAGTCATTACAAAAGATACAAACTACATGATTCTATTTACATGAATTTCAAAAACAAGCAAAATGAATCTATGATGAGAGAGATCAGAATAGCAGTTACTGTTGTAGGAGTTGGGGTATGAGCACTGACTAAAAAGGAGCACTAGGGAACTTTCTGGATAAATGGAAATGTTCCGTGGCTGTATCTAATTGGTGGTCACATGGGTGTGTACACACATAAAAATTTATCAAGCCGCACATTTAAGATTTGCTCACATTACTGATGTCAGTTATATTTTATTTTTCAAAAAGGGACACATTAATTAAAAATACAGACGACACAGCCGGGCTTGGTGGCTCAGCCTGTAATCCCGCGCCTTTGGGAGGCTGAGGTGAGTGGATTGCCTGAGCCCGCGGGTTCGATACCCGCCTGGGCAGCGAGACCTCATCTCTACAATAAATCAAAAAATTAGCTGGGTGTGGTAGCGTGCGCCTGTAGTTCCGGCTACCTGGAAGGCTGAGGCGGAAGGATCACCAGAGCCCAGCAGGTCGAGGCTGCGGTGGCTGGGAGCGGCCACTGCACTCCAGTCTGGGCGACAGAGTGAGACTCCAACTCAAAAAAAAATACAGACGACAAAAAAGAAAAAAACTAGCCACAATATAAAAGTTTAAAACCACGGTTTTCAACAGGTAGGCTTATGTTAAAACTACTGTTTCAAATGGTAAATAGTCACAGCGTTCATCCAAATTTCATTTCCAACAGTTGTCTTCTTTCTTAATTAAAATGCAAATACAGACTTGATAGCTAGAAAACAAGGCAGAAAAAAAAATGACTCTCTCAGCCAGAAAGAGCACACTCACTTATTTCCCATTCAAACAATGAAATTAAATTCAGGTCTGAGAAACCAGGTCTGTCTCCACAATTCAGGCTGGCACAGAAACACACACACACACACACACACACACACACACACACACACACACACACACACACACACACTCTGCTGCCTTTGATGTAGCTGCCTGGGGCAGCTCATAGCAGGAGTTGTACTTAAAAATCTAAACAATTGCACTTCATAATTAAGAAACCATCCCAGCCTTCTTCCTCCCAACAACCAAAAAATGATTAGTTTCCAACTAATGAAAAAAAAGTTGGCAAGAACTTTAAAAACCAGTAAATTTTCATCAGTCCCCCAACTGAATTCCTACATTCTAGTAACCCTCTCCTTATAACACCTGCCTTTATATTTCTTATTTTCATTTTAAAAGCACACCAGGTAGATCATTATAAAAATAATTTAACTGAAACTAAAAAATCAGAAGAATACAGGAAGACAATATTCAGTCCTCAAAGTAAAAATTAGCATTTTCTTTTAAAATAACTAATAAGAATGCCAGTACACATTTACTGTGATTAGGTTACTGCGAAGTTTAAAAATGCTTTTCTTTTTTTTTTTGAGTTGGAGTCTCACTCCATCGCCCAGACTTGAGTGCAGTGGCCGCTCCCGGTCACCGCAGCCTCGACCTGCTGGGCTCCGGCGATCCTTCCGCCTCAGCCTTCCAAGTAGCTGGAACTACAGGCATGTGCTACCACGCTCAGCTAATTTTTGATTTATTGTGGAGATTAGGTCTCACCAAGTTGCCCAGGCAAGTCTTGAACCCGCGGGCTCAGGCAATTCACTCACCTCGGCTTCCCAAAGCACGGGATTACAGACTGAGCCACCAAGCCCAGCCGAAAAATGCTTTTCTATCAGAAGGTTCAAAATCTTTACAAATAATTTTTTTACATACTCTGTCTTCTCACTTGGATTTTGAGCTTCAAGAGGATAGGAAGTATTTTATTAACTTCATATTTAAAATACCAAGCTAAATCCAAGACCGTCACAGGCCCTCAGCATCTGTCTGATGAATGATAGATAGATGGATCAATAGATGAATGGATAGGTGAATGGGTGGAAGGGTGGACGGGTGAGTGAGTGGATGGGTGGATGGGTGGGTGAATGGATAGGTCAATAGACGAGTGGTGGATGAGTGGACTGGTGGATGGATAGATGGGTGGGTGGGAGGATGGATGGATGAGTGGATGGATGAATAGGTGGATGGGTGCATAGATGCATGGATGAATGAAGGGATGTGTAGATGGATGCATAGATAGATGAATAAATGGTGGAAGAGAGAATGAATAGATGAATGAATAAATGGATGAGTGGATGTGTGAATAAATAATAAATAGGTGGAATAGATGGGTGCATGGATGGATGAGTGGATGAGGAGATGGGTACATGAATAGATTAATAAATGGGTAGATGGGTGAATGAATGGATGTATAGTTGGTTAAATAGATGGGCAGATGAGTAAATAGGTGATTAGGTAGATAGGTGCATGGGTGCATGGATGGATAAATGGATGAGTGGATTGGTGCATAAATGGATGGATGGATGAACAGATTAATGGATGAATGAGTAGGTAGATGGGTGCATAAACAGATGAATAAATGGGTGGATGGAAGAGTAAATGGATGGGTGGATAGGTTGCTAGATGAGTGGGTGGATTAGTACCTAGATGAATGAAAGAAAGAGTGGATGAATGAATGAAATGAATAGATGGGTGCATGGGTGAATGGATGAGCAGACAGGGATATAAGAAGATGGAAGTCAGGTTAATGGGTGAATGGATGAATGAACAAAGTACTAGCAAATGGATTATATACTTTGGCAAATTATTTTTTAACTTCTTAAACTGTTTTCATTAGACAACTCATTATAACGTTTCCCAGAGTCAGGTTCATAGTGGGTTCTTAGCTAATACTTATTTGAAATTGACACTAATTTTTAAAATTAAAAAATAACCTCATTTTAGAAAGAAGAAGGAATCAGCAGATTGCATGCCAAGGTAGAATACCATGGTATAGAGAAGTAAAAGAAATAGTCTACGGCCACCATTCAGCTACCAGATTTCTTGAAAAAAGTCAAGGTTAATACAATGGAAGTCTATAAATCCATGAAGGTCACAAATAAGGTAAACATAAATTTGCTCCCAACATCTAGAATATTTAGGGAAGACTTACAGAATTATTCATTCCAAAAGCGTTTGTAAGCAACACATTTTAATAATTCAAAACTATGGCTTTCTAGGAAAGAAGCTGTCATATACCTCACCCTTTAAAGAGACATCAGGGAAAAGTTTTAGTTTTTTATGGTACATACCTTACAGTTAGTTGGCAGTAGAACCTTTGGCTGGGTGGTTCATGGCCATGACTATGGATTCTCACCTTCTAGAGCAGGCATGTCCAACCAGTGACCTGCAAGCCACATGCAGTCCAGGACAGCTAGTAATGCAGCCCCACACAATCTTTTAATATCATATGGTTTTAGTATTTATTTTCTTCGTGACCTCATGTGGAGCTCCAGTTTTGAAGTTCCAAAGCAATACAGCACTTGAAATGAAACTTAAATTATGGCAAGCTCAAATTATGGAAAATCATTTAACACATTTTGCTATATTGGCTAAATGCAGTCCTCTGAACTGCCAAAAATATGCAGTTTTGCTTTCTTTCTTAACACAGGAATCTGAAAACAGATTTCAAGATTTCCAGCAAAATAACCACTGTTTTGCTATGCTTGCTGCACCATTTTCAGTTGACATTAATATTTTACCTGAAAATTTTCAAATGAAATGCACAGAGTTGTAATCAGACATTCAGCTGAAAGAAAAATTTGACCATATCTCTTTATTGGACTTTTATAAGAACTGTCTTCCTAGAGAAAAATACCCCTTGCTTCACAATCACACCTTATTCATGACATTGCTTTTTGGCAGTACATACATTTGTAAGCAGCTGTTCAGTTATAATGCACACAGAGAGGAAAATTCAAACAAAAATTTCTGATGAGCACCTTGAGAGCTCACTAAGAACTGCAACCAGTTCCATTGAACCAGACATTGATAGATTCGTTTTACAAAGACAAGGTCAAATTTCCCACTAGTTTTATATGGTTCACATTTTTCTAAACTTTATAGTAAAAACATATAAAAAAGAAGTGTTAGTATGTATATACACTAACTATATTATATAATTTATGTACAGCTCAAGACAATTCCTCTTGACTTGGTGCAGTACAGGAAAGTCAAAACAGTGGACACCCCTGTTTTAGAACTTCTAACTCATTATTCTTTATACATTGAATCTAGAAACATGCTCCCTTTCTAGCACATATGTGCACACATGGACACATACATGGTTCTTAAAGCAGTAGACCAAATTTAAGTAACATTACATAAATTTAAGCAGCTCAGAGTAAATCCCACCGAGGTTTTCCACAGCATTAAAGACAGAAGTTAATTTTATGTTTTCTATATGTACATTTTATGTATGCTTTTGCCCTCATTTCAATGCGGAAATGAGTCACCCAAATGATTTCTTTAAAGGTTATTATTCTGAGAAACACATTAGATTGTGCGAGTTTATGTCCAGATTCAAAATGCTCACCTGAAAAAGAAAAAGATTTCAATAGAGAATTTTAAAGCAAACTAAAGATAATAGTTCAGTAACCAATTTTAAAATGTTCCTGGTACTGATGGAAGGCCATTGAAGACTTTAAACAAAAGATCTGCCCATAAGGAGGAACCATGCCTTTTAGAATTCCTGGCTCCACACTAAAAAAGAAAAATTCTGTTTATAAAAGTCTATAGCAAAGCCTGCTGGTTTTAAGATGCATTTAATCAAAGTAAAGGCTATATGTTAAACCATAAAGACACTAAGATAAAACTGCAAATAAATATTTACAGCAGAATAATCCCATTTATTTTTGGTATTATCCACAAATACATATACAAGAATGGGAAGGAGAGGTCTCTGCTCTAAGAGCCTTAACTATGAAACTTAACATCTGTCAGTTTCCAGTCTGACATCCATTTTCTCCTCTATCTGCTCTTTACTGTTATAGTTGTTCTTTATTTTCCTTCTCCTCCTCCTCCTCTTAAGCTTTCCTCATTCATTCTCTATGTCTCCCTCAATCTCTTTTCATTTCTCTTATTTACTTCACCTCAAAATTGGGTGTGCTGAATGAACATCATCACAAAGGTAAGCCTGGGGAAAACACACTGGGAAGAATCCTTGGACCACGCCCTTGCAAAAAAAATTATCATAGGCTCCAATGCCACATGGAGATTTGAGCACTCACAAATCCTCAGAGAACAGAGATTTTCTTTTCTACAAAGTTAGCCTGAACCTGGAAGAAGTTGAAAGAATTTCTAGCCTCCTTGGCATTGAATTGAGGGCAGCTAAGAGTGAGGAGAAAGAAACTACGGTGTTTTGACAGATTAGATTTGAGGCTTCTGAGGATAGGCTCCAGGCAGGCCCAGCTGAAGAAACTGTAGTTGTAAAATTTCTCCTAGGAGTGAAGAAGGAACTGCCCAGAAGGGCCAGCCCCTCCCAGGATGATGAAGAGGTCACCTCTACACTCCTGATCTTTTTTTTTTTCTTTCATGAACAATAATTTAAAATCTTCAACATTCAGAGAATGAATGAATTCCCTGAATATACCATTTTGCTCTCATAATAGTGAAGCATTCACATGTTTTGCAGTTCAGCTCATTGTTTGTCTTCTTTTTTTTTTTTTTTTTGAGTTGGAGTCTCACTCTGTCACCCAGACTGGAGTGCAGGGGCCACTCCCGGCCACAGCAGCCTCAACCTGCTGGGCTCCGGCAATCCTTCCGCCTCAGCCTTCCAAGTAGCTGGAACTACAGGCGCGCGCTACCACGCCCGGCTAATTTTTTTATTTTTATTGTAGAGATGAGGTCTCGCCAAGTTTCCCGGGCGGATCTTGAACTCGTGGACTCAGGCAATCACGCACCTCAGCCTCCCAAAGCACAGGATTACAGGCTGAGCCACCGAGCCCGGCTTGTCTTCTCTTTTTGCACTGATCTCTTGCTGCTTAGATTTGTCAGAAAGAGTTCTTGATAGGTAAGGACAGGATGCAACCTCCCAAATGTTCTGCAGTTAAAATATCAGGCTCCATGCTTAAGAGGAGATTTGAGCAACCCCATGATAAGTAATAAAAACAAAGCCTACGCTTTTGTTGGACTTTGCAATTTTCAAAGTTCTTTCATGCACATGCTCTCAGGTGTCAAGTATGATCCGGACCCGAGTTGCTTAAAATGAAGCATTTATGAACATTGCTGCAAATGAAAGCCATCACTGAAAAAAGTGGAAAATTGCAAAATTAACCAAAGGCACGACACTGATGAACAGAATCCATGATCTCTTTTTCCTCATCCAAATGTAAATCACTAGACTGGTTCATAGGACACTCTGTAGCCCTTTCACAGCATATGCAAATATCTTGACCACATTGTAACTTCTATGAACATCTTTTTAATGCCTAATTAGGATTGGTCTGATGAACACAATGTCAAAAAAGAACAGTAATGCTGGAAAAAAATTGCCTTTCTCAGATAAGCCAATATTTAATCACTGCAAGTGACAAAATGGACTCAGAAGGTCATAAGCTAGTAAAAATATTACTAAGAATTTGTATTTTTTATCACATTTCGTTTGACTTTTTGGCAGCTTAAAGAGTTTCATCATAAGTATTTGTGGTTGATATGAAAACAAACAGGTTCCAATGCAACCAACCAATCTTAGTGCATTGCTCTTGCTATACTGCTTGTCTCCCTTGACGTGGCTTATTTAATTCCAAAAGTTTGCAGGAAAAAAACATTTTAAAGATGGAATCATTGCTTAATGTTCATTATTTAAAAGTAGAGATGTTGTATGTTAATTTTTAAAATTTATAAATATATTTTTATAAATTGCCTATTGTCTATGGTGGTTTTCTCTCTTACAATAGCAGACTTGAATAATGTGACAAAGACCAAATGTCCTGCAAAGCCTAAAATATTTACTATCTGGTCCATTACAGAAAAGGTTTGTTGACCCCTGCTATGTAGTACCTGATTTTAAAATCTTAATTTGTGTGTTTTTGAAGTTCAGAGTTTGTGTGTATGCGCATATATATGTATTCTGTCTTCTCAAATTCACATAGATCCACAAATACAGAGGCATTGTATTATCTCATAGCAATACTGGGGCATTTGTCTGGAAGGCTGATAAAGAGAGTAGATGTAACTATCTGTCTGTTTCTTGACAAGAAATTCCCCTTTTACAAGACTCGTTTAAAGAAAAATATGACCCTTTTGTAACTAGATAACAATTTACACCAATCCCCACAGTAACTGTCTTTGAACTAAAATACATTCCAAAGTTCGTTTTCTCTCTCTGGCATATAATAAGCGATTATAGTTCCATGTAGTAAGTATTATTAGGAACATGTGTGAAATATGAAAACATTTTGGCAGCAGAGTGGATGGAGTGAGCAGATGAAGACATTAGGGAAGACTTCACAGAGAAAGTTACATTTGACTTGGGCTTTGAAGTCTGGGTAGGAGTTGTTTGCAAAAACGAGGAGTATTTTAAGCAGCAGGAACAATAGCACATGCAGTGAAGTGAAACAAACATGGTAGACGCAGAGAAGTCAGGAAATGTAAAGGGATGACCTGGGGAAAGTGGACTGGGTTCAGACCTAGCTTTGCTAAGTAGTTTAGGCTTTATCTTTTAAAGTTGAGGGGCTATAGGAATTTCTTCAGCAGAGAAATGACATGCAGATTTCTGGTTTAAGATGACAACTTTGGAGAGGAGTTGGAGGGAGGATAAGAGAGAAGGGGAGAGAGAGAGAGAGAGAGAGAGAGAGAGAGAGAGAGAGAGAGACTGAAAGCAACAATGCAACAATTTCCTAGATTTATCAGTGTATGCCCACCCACACACAAGCCCTCCCAGGCACTGAGTGAACAGGACATCCATAAATGAAAGATATCTTGATGCCTGAGTGAACCGAGGAAAGAGTCCACACAATCTGTTGGTTGAAAAATACAGAACAGTCATAGCATGCCAATTTTACTTCATAAGAGGCAAAAATCCTTCCCCTTTCCATTGTTACTTGTATGCCTAGAAATCTCCAGTCCCCAGCGCGAGCCCATGCAAATGACAACAAAATAGACAGAAATATTAGTTACCAGCTTTTGTGCTTGTGGTCAAAAAAGAATTAAGACTCTGTTTCTAGGCCCAGAAACACTGATTATTACAATATCCTGATCGCAGCCCAGACATCTCCAACTTGTGGAATGTTTGTGCCATATTCTCCCTTCAGAAATGCCTCCTCATTATAGAATTCTTGCAAAAGTGAAATAATTCCAGCTACTGTTTTTCCCATAAAAGGGACCACTGTGCTTCTGCTACTTTCCCCCAGCATGTTTCTGTAGGTGGTCATTTCAACAATAAAGGAAGTTCAAGGGTTCAAACAGATTTCCACTGTTACAGCCCAAAAATTTGAGGTTTTTTCAAGGAAGTCCCCCCTGCCAAGCAATTATGCTTGAATTCAAGGCTGACTCTTTCTTACCAAAGCTGTAGGGAGAGAAGGGCAGGGAGGAAAAGGGTAAGGAACTGGGAGAGGGAATAGGAGAAGATATGAGACTAAAGAAATCAGGGCACTTAATCAGAAGTAAATGGTTGCAACCTGCCATCTGATACCATGGAGACAGAAGAAAGAGGAGTCCAGGGGAGTAATTCATTCCCTATGTTTATTTTTGGCTACCTTTTACCCTGATCAATTAACGCACTTAAACAAAAATACCTATAAGGGTCAAATATATCCCAAGGAATATGTTCAAAAGATGTTAGAAGAAGCCAGGTAGAGACACAGCAAAGGATATTTGCTTGCTCTCAGTGGAGTCTTGTCATCTGCTCAGCCATCCCCAGTGAGGTCGAGGTCTCCACCCCTATGTGATGTCCCATGACCTCCCAGGGCATGGCAGGGCAGGCCCAGTCCCAAGATGCCAGCCATCCTCCTCCCACACGCAGCGTTGCCAAGGGCAACAGAGAACTGCTGCTTCACCATTTTCCCTTCTGCCTTCCTGTCCTCCATCTCTGAAGCTCTAAGAGTAAAGGTTACTCCAAAGATCCTTGTTGTTCTATTCCTAATCTTTCTTTCCTCTGCCTCTATGTGTGTGCGGTGGGGGTGAGGGGGAAGTGTGTCTTTTTTGTGTTGCTCATCCCAAAGTGGAATTCATCATCTTCACCATTTCCTGAGTGGATGCTTGAAAACATCACAAACTAGAAAAGTTCTCTTTTATCTTTTCCCTCCTGCTAAAACTGCCCAGTCCTCAGCCACCCAGTGAAGGGAGACCATTCAGGAAAGCTACTCAGGTGCCATTTCTTTGCTACTGCCAATGAGCAAATTGCTAGTAACCTCTTAGAGAAAACAAGCCCAAGCTAAGAAGAAGCATTCTTTAAAATGTGTTACGCAATTATTTCACGAGGGGGGGGAAACAAAATAAAAACCTGGAAAGCCCACATATTTTTAAAAGCAAATTGCTCATGAAAGTACACAGATGTCAATAATTTAAATGACTGAAATATCATACTAACATTCATGAACCCACATGCTGAGAGAATTTATGAATGCACAACTGCACCTTGAGCCATGCAGATTCATTTCTGGCCTTCCCCCCTCAGGTGATTTTTACACCCTTGCTTGCTGCTAACGTACTAGTATTCACTCATTTCACACAAAGAAAGTTCTCTAAGGTTAAGAAAATGTCAGTGGTTTAGCGGAGAGGCTGCAACCAATTGCACAGAAGGCAGTAAGGGAAAATATCTTCACTGTCTTGACCAGTCCTCCTAATAAAACTAGGCAGACCAAATGCCTAGAAGTAGCCAAGGCCATCAGACAGTGTCATTTTGTGTGTCATTCTATGTCTGCCATTTAGATGTGGAAGGATCAGTTACTTCTTTGAAAAAATCGAAAGGAAAGATATGTTGAACCTGATAGTTTAGAAGATAAGACGTGCAACCTGAATTTCTATAACACAGAGCTCCCAAAACACAAGACAGGACCCTGTTACAAAACGCCAAAGTTTTTGTCTGATTGCCTTCCTCTAACAAGGAAGTGCCCCAGGATGCTAATTCAAAGCATATCCAAAGTAGAAGAATACATTTTTTTCTTATGCTTACCTGTTTTGTTTTGGGTTTTTTTGGTTCTACGGTTCAACTTTTGAAACTGTCTGTCATTTTAACCTTTCCAGTGTAAAAGAATTAGTAGAGTGATAGCTCCCCTGAGGACAAACAGGTGAGCAGATAGCACAAGCCAGATTTATCATCCCAATAAATTCACTTTTCAAAACAAACTGTCTTCACCTTTGGAAAAGCATGCTTCTCTCCTATTTCTGGGCAAATGACTACAGTTTTTCTTTCCTGGGAAGAAAGAAATGTATATTGAATTGACTCTGAAAAGTTTAATTAATCTAACCAGGCTTGCGGTTTCATTACAATTAATGCCTAGTTTAAAACTGCCTAATGACATCAAGAGAGGATGACTCATAACAAAAGCGACTCACATAGCCCACATTAAAAAAAAAAGGACATGTGAATAACATCATCACCACTAAAGAGTATTAATTAAGCAACCCATAGGATCATGATGCAATGAACTTGAGAGGAGAAAAGGCAGCAATGACAATACTATATAAACTTTAGTTGGATAAAGTAGCCATAATCTTAGCAAGAATCAGAGTATCTAGAAAAATAAGCTTATTTAATAATCATAAAATAAAATTATATACGCAGGAATTCTTCTAGACTGATCTGAAAAAGGCATATAAACACTCTCATTCTTCTCATATAAAAATTGTTTTTCAATTAGGCTATAGTTAAAAAGCTTTGTAGTTAAAATCAGAGGTTGACAAAAATGTTCAGTCCATAAGCCAAATTAACCCACCACCCGTTTTTGTCAATAAAATTCTACTGGAACACAGCAGTCACTACTCATTTAAGTATTGTCTATGGCTGCTTTAGCACTCAAAGACAAAGTCAAATAGCTATGACAGAGACTGCATGACCTGCAGAGCTCAAAATATTTATGAGCTGAATGTTGACAGAAAAAGCTTGCTAATCTTTGATTAAGACAATGGATACCTTCTAATTTACACATAAGTCAGCATGTTAGCATTGGTTAGGTTTGATTCAAAAAGCTCTAGATTTTTTTTTTCTTCACATCATCATTGGAAAATATTATTAACTATCAGGTCATACTAAGAATTCAGATAAAAGGAACTTTTGAGACTTAGCACAATTGCTAACTTTGTTTTGAATCTTCGTTTCTTTGAAAACATGAGCTATTTTGTTGAAATAATGCATATGTATTATCTTAATACACATACTATAAATTATTTAAATATATAAATATCATTGAAATGGAGCCACACAAATATTACTCATTCATATTTTAAGAGCTTATATATGAGCACAAGTTTTTTCTCACTATTTCATATGAATATATATATATATATATATTTTTTTTTTTTTTTTTTTTTAGTTGGAGTCTCACTCTGTCGCCCAGACTGGAGTGCAGCAGCTGCTCCTGGCCACCGCAACCTCGACCTGCTGGGCTCCGGTGATCCTTCCGCCTCAGTCTTCCAAGTAGCTGAAACTACAGGCACGTGCTACCACGCTCGGCTAATTTTTTGATTTATTGTAGAGATGAGGTCTTGCCAAGTTGCCCAGGCAGGTCTCGAACCCGCGGGCTCAGGCAATCCACTCACCTCAGCCTCCCAAAGTGCTGGGATTAAAGGCTGAGCCACCAAGTCCGGCTGTATAGATATATTTAACACCAGGGTCTCCAACCTCGGGTCCATGGACCAGTACCCATCTGTGGCCTATTAGGAACTGGACCACACAGCAAGAGGTGAGCAGTGTTCACTGAAGCTTCATCTGTATTTACAGCCTCTCCTCATCACTTGCATTACCACCTGAGCTCTACCTCCTTTCAGATCAGCAGTGGCAAAAGATTCTCATAGGAGTGCAAACCTTATTGTGAACCACGCATGCAAGGGATCTAGGTTGTGCACTCCTTATGAGAACCTAATGCCTAATGATCTGAGGTGGAGCTGAAAGGTAGTGATGCTATAAATTTCATTATACATTACAATGTAATAATAATAGAAATAAAGTGCACAGTAAATGCAATGCACTTGAATCATCCTGAAACCATCCTCCCCTCCACCACTGCCCTGTCCATTGAAGAATTGTTTTCCACGAAACCGGTCCCTGATGACAAAAAGGTTGAGGATCACTGCTTAACACCATAACTACATTTACTACCATTCATTATTACTTCATTCTATGTTATCACAAACTTCAGGATGATATATGACAATCAGGGGTATGCAAACACTCATCTAAAATCTCCTGTTACCAAAAGTATGAAGCTACACATAATTCTAATATCATTGTGAAATGCATCTTTCCTCGGTATAACAACCACTTACCCCTTACAAAATAGATTATACCATTTCAAAAGCATTATTTGTGCTTATTTCTCATGTAGGGGGAAAAAACTGTTTTTAGCCAGGTGTAGTGGCTCATGCCTGTAATCCCAGCACTCTGGGAGGTGGAGGCAAGAGGATTGCCTGAACTCAGGGATTTGAGACCAGCCTAGCAACATGGTGAGACCTCCTCTCTACAATAAATCAAAAAAATTAGCCAGGCAATGTGGCACGTGCCTGTGGTTCCAGCTACTTGGAAGACTGAGGTGGAAGGACCCCAAGTCCAGCAAGCCAAGGCTGCGATGGCTGTGAGCTTGCCACTACACTCCAGGCTGGGTGACAGAGTGAGGCTCCAACTCAAAACAAAGAAAAAAGAAAAAGAATACTTTTTAAAAGTGCAATTGGGGTGAATATGATCATGGGTTAGGGAGCTGGAGCTGGAGAAAGGAAAATATTCCAGAATATGGTTACTGGTTATCCTACACTACCTGGATATATTTCAAGGAATATTTTATTTTTTCCTCCATTTCTAAGTTCAATAATTCTGATTTCATTTTTCACACAGAACCTGTTAACTATCTGTAGGTGATACAAAATTGTCTTCTATTAAAAAAAAAACCTCTAAATGTAAGGTATTTTGCTGTTTGAGGCTAAGGATTGAGCATAACATCAACCGTTATTGTCATCTTCTGCTAAACCCACACCCTGAAGTTGACACAGACTGTGATGAAGTATAGTAGGATAGCAGCAATTGGGTTATACTGTATGTAGATGCAGGCTGTCACACTCATGATTTGGATCAAGGATACATGACCTCATTCCATGGCTAGTCAACCTAGAGAAAATGTAATTTATTGTCAACAGGAGGCCTCATTATGACCTGGCATTCAACGCAGCCCATTCCTCTTACTGAAGCACACGTCTTAACTCCTCTTACAAAGAAAAATGATAGTTGTGGAAGAAATTCATATTACTAGTCTTCATTTTATTGACAAGATTGCTAAGGTAGAAGAAAGCAAATATATTTGCCAATCCATTATGAAACATACTTGGTATATTAAAACGATTATGAAAAATGAATAAGGGAAAAGCATTCACTTGAAATCTCATTGGAAACTTTGGCTTTGGGATAACCTTTTTATGATACTTAGCCAAAATCATCATCTCCTGGGAAAAGTTTAATCTTCCGTTGCTTAATTTAGGACTTCGAAATATCCTTAATGCCTTGAAAGTCACTTGTAACTATCATTTCTCTTTACAGGTGGATGTACCCCCACCTGATCACACTGCTTTCTGATTTTCACACAAAGAAAATAAGGTGTGCTGGCTCTTTTCAAATGATTCATAATGGGCTCCTTTAAGGAAAATTGGAAGATATATCCCAATAAGCAGAAGTTTCCTTTGACTAAATGATAGAATTTTTGCCTTTTGATGGAAAAACAAAATTTAGGAGCAAGGAAGAAGTGGATATAGAGTGTAAAATCAGAGAGATAAAATATACTAATGTCTGTTCATAGGCTTATTTGAGAGTTTTCCAGGAAAGTTCTATTATAAGTAATTTAAACAAAGGCAGTCATTTCTAAACAATGGAAGTAAAGGTCTGTGTATTAAGAATGCCAGGGGGGCCGGGCTCGGTGGCTCAGCCTGTAATCCCAGCACTTTGGGAGGCCGAGGTGAGTGGATTGCCTGAGCCCGTGGGTTCGAGACCCACCCGGGCAACTTGGTGAGATCTCGTCTCTATAATAAATCAAAAATTAGCCAGGCATGGTACTGAGCGCCTGTAGTTCCGGCTACTTGGAAGGCTGAGGCGGAAGGACCGCCGGAGTCCAGCAGATCAAGGCTGCGGTGGCCGGGAGCATGCCACTGCACTCCAGTCTGGACAACAGAGTGAGACTCCAACTCAAAAAAAAGAAAAAAAGAATGCCAGGGGAAGGCCAGGCATGGTGGCTCAAGCCTGTAATCCCAGCACTTCGGGAGGCCAGGGTGAGAGGATTGCCTAAGCTCAGGGGTTCAAGACCAGCCTGGGCAACTTGGTGGGACCTTGTCTCTACAATACATCAAAAAATAGGCCAGGCATGGGAATGTGGACCTGTAGTTCCAACTACTTGGAAGGCTGAGGCAGAAAGATCATCTGAGCCCAGCAGGTCGAGGCTGCGGTGACTGTGAGTGTGCCACTGCACTCCAGCATGGGCGACAGAGCAAGACTCGAACTCAAAAAAAAAAGAAAAAGAAAAAAATGCCAGGGAAGAAAAAGGAAAGCTGACAGGAGGAACATGGATTTCCATACTCACTGGTGTTCTCAGTTCTGAAGAGAAAGAAAGAAAGAGAGAGACAGAGAGAGAGAGAGAGAAAGAAAGAGAAAGAAAAAAGAAAAGAAACGAAACAGAAGAGAGTTGCTGTCAGAAGGGTCAATCTGGTTTCCTTTCCATGCTGCTGCTAAAAGCCTGTGCGACCTTTATCTGGGCAGAAAATGAACTAGTTATTATCTCAACGGAAGGTTCTGACTCTTTTTACACTCCCCATCATCAACTCACCATGCTTAATTCAATCTGTGTTTATGTAGCTCAAACGTAATCCCACCAGATTCAGCCAGCCCCTTTCCAGAGAGTGATACTACTGCTAATATGAGGCTAGTATCACTTTCAGGAAGGATGAGGAGAAAGCTTGATCATGACAAGGAGACCACCCTCAGACACAGTCATTTTTTTTTAATGTTTTGGCATGTTTAGGGTTTTCATTTCTTGGTGGATCTAAGATAAGCCACCCAGAGAGCTTTTAATTGTTTCTTTGAGGCTATTGTGATTTATACTGTATGGACACTTGAAAGGCAATTCTCTGGATTTCAGTGGAAAATAGTTTCACTCTCTGAATGACATTCTAGGCGCAGATATACTCAGCTAGACAAGAAATCCTGAATGTTAGAATTGTTTTTGCAATCAGCATTTTTAAAAAAGCATTAAGTATATAAACCTTCTCATATGCGCCACAAGTTTTGCTCAAGTCCTATCCTAGTTTACCTAGGCCTCATTATCACCCCCATTATAGTAATAATGAGTGCTGTTTGCCAAAGAAAAGCTTTCGCTTTTCTCCTTCTTAAAAGGATTGCATCACCTTGCCTTTTTGAGATTGAGCATGGACATGTGACTTGCTTTAGCCAGTGAAGGAAGAGCAGAAGGTGATATAAGGCACTTCTAGGTGAAAACTTTAAGAGTCAGTGTGCAATTTACTATGTTTCCCACTGTGACACATGTATCAAAATGGAACCTCCATCAGCCTGAATCCCAGAACAATTACGACTAGCAAAGCATCCTTGTTCACACCCCTTAGACATGTAGTGTAGGAGAGAAATAAACATTTATTATATTGAGCTGCTGGAATTTGGGCCATGTTTATTACCATGGTACAACGCAGCTTACCCTGACTTTCTGATTATACCTCTTTTTACTACGGCTGCTCTGCCTCCAAAACAAGAGCTGTAATAGACACGCTCAGGAGAATTCCCCTGGAACAACAATAACCCCCAAAAAAATCCATAATGAAAGGAAAAGACAAAAGGATGGTAAACCTATGTTTGATCAACTATAGATTCTCATTAAGTGCTGTTACCTGACTCTTTTAAGACTCTTCACACATAGTACTATGCTTATTTACATGAATTGTGCTTGTTTTTCATTGCCTTTTTCTTGATCAGCAAACAGCAGGTATTACAAAGAACAACAAGTATATTGTGTTATGAAATGAATGTGTCACCCCAAAATTCATGTTAAAGGCCCCCGCCCCCAGTGTGACTGCATTTCCTCTAAGGAAGTAATTAAGGTTAAATGATGTCATGAGGGAGGAGACCTGATCCAATTGGATTAGTGTCTTCATCAGAAGAGATACCAGAGAGTTTGCATGCTCTCTTGCACTTACTGTCTTTCGCATGTGAAGACACAGCAAAAAGGCAGTCATCTGTAATACAAGAAAAGGGCCCTCACCAAAAGCTGAATTGGCAAGAGCCTTGACCCTGGACTTCTCAGCCAGAAAAAATTTCTGCCACATAAACCACCCAGTCTATAGTATTTTGCTATGACAGTTCTAACAGACTAATACCCACTGAGGCTAGTCAAATGGGCATACAATGACATGACTTGGTAATTACTTGAAAGAAACTTCTCTCAGGATTAAGACACTAGGATAAGAGAAAGAGACAGAGAGAGAGAGAGAGAGAGAGAGAGAGAGAGAGAGCTCATCCTAAGGAAGGAGAGAGAACAAAATTGGAAGGTGGGATTTGAGCAATGCTTGACAGATGAGTAGTTAGTTGTTCTGTGGGAGCTCAATGAATAAGCAGTATTTGCAGGCATTCGATATGCGGCTGGGTACACAAAGGCCCTGACACCAAAGAACTCACAATCTAATGGAAAATACATTGAGTAAACACATTGCTTCAATACCACAGACAACTGCTAAGCGCCTACCATGTGCTATTAAGCATCATGCTGGGAGTTGAACCAAGCAATATAGTATTACTGATCACCTGATCATTCCTCATAGAAGTGCATATACTGTTCAATTATGAGCAGAATCAATAGTAGAAGAGGGAGTTGGGGTAGCCCAATGCTCTATTGGCCTCTTCAACACATGACAGCACTCTTTTAGACTGCTGTCTTATCTTCTTCCTGGGCCAGTCTCAGTCTAGCTGACTTACCCTAGAAAACCCTGAGAGGAGTCTGACCAGTATGGAGTCTTACACACAGCAGGTACTCACTAAAAATTAATCAGTAACAGCCATATCCTCAGCTCTGCCATGTAAATGCTTGGCTCAAATAAAAGGATAGGCCATGACATGTCATAATATATAATTCAAAGCCAGTGATCATTGCATAGCACAGTATCTGAATTAAGCATACCATTCAGCTGTCATGAATAGTAACAGAAGCAGGTTTTAATTCTTACCTGGACATTGGCAAAATAATTTCCCCAAAAAGAAACATCAACACTCCTCAGAAAGAGGCTTTTCAGAGCCTCTCTTAAAATCTTATTAACCAAGCCTCATTTCCTCATGTCAATCTCTCTCAAGGAACCTAAGACCAGGTATAAAAGACCCATAACTTCTCTGTTGGAGAAAAACTCAGTTATCTTCCCTAAAAGAGGTAGCACAGATGCCCTTCAAATTGTCTGGGTTTTTATTACTACCAGAAAAAGCAAAAAATTGGAGAAAGACCTCAAAATATGGTTTATAAGAATGAGAGGAAAAGGAGAAAAAAAAAGAAAACAAAAAATCATGTTATAAAAACAATACTCTGACACTAGAAGAGGAAACACCACAATCTCCCCAAAACTCTGGATTTACTACATTAATCTTTTAATATGGAAAGGGATTTGCTGAGACAGATACCAACATAGATACTATTAGATGTCGGTCATACTCTGCTTCGGCAAAAACAATGCGTGGGAGATGGTGCCAGAAGATGTGGGTTTCCTAGGTATACCTGAGCTAGTATAAAGGCAGGAGGAAGGAAGGTTTAGGAACTTACATTACCCAATCTTTCCCCTACAAGAATATTTTCTTTGTGCTGATAGGATTTTGATGCCAGAAATCTGGTTTTAAATTCTGTGAGTTAAGGAACTAATTCTGATCCCTTTTTCCCCCTGCTACAAGCTCCCACATCACAGTCAACCTTTAGTTTCTCCCTCCTCCTCTGTGATGGCAAAATCCAAAAACCAGACTACGATAGACGGGGGAAACTATAACCTTCATCTTTAATTAGATAGGACGGCAAGGTAACGTCAGCTTTCTGTCTGAGTGAGGCTGGGAGACAGTATTGAGGATTTCTGAGAACAAAACACTAGTGCACCATAGTGAGCACACACACAGACATTTATTAAAATGTCCTAGCCCTGTGGTTTTTTGTTTTGTTTTAATGAAAAAGAGTCCCATGGCACAACCCCGCCTAGACACTACTGTAATTAACTGGGATGTGGGGCGCTGCAACTTGGGAACGTTTTAGCTGTCTTGGTTTTCTCCACCATCACTCACAGGGGACACTGGGAGGCATGAATCCACAGTGCGCAGAGATATAAACACAGGGAAGGATTTTGCGGTAGCTTCTTGCAGACCCGCTTGTTTAGACAGGAAAATAAATAGCCAGAATTGAGAGGTAAGGTCAACCATGAGATATTTTCTAGTCTCACTGATTGCAAGCTAAGAGGAAATCTGCTAGAAAATAGTATGCTGCTTTGTTTTTTGGTTTTTTTTGTTGTTGTTGTTGTTGTTGTTTTTGCTGAGGATTGTTCTGGCTATTCTTGGTCGTTTGTGTTTCCATATGAATTCCTGTATTGTTTTTTCTAGATCTGAGAAGAATGTTGCTGGTAATTTGATGGGTATTGCATTAAATCTGTAGATTGCCTTAGGTAAGATGGACATCTTCACAATGTTGATTCTTCTAATCCATAAGCATGGGATATTTTTCCACTTGTTTGTGTCCTCTTTGATTTCTTTAAGCAGTGTTTTGTAGTTTTCATTGTAAAAGTCTTTCATGTCTCTGGTTAGGAAGATGCCAAGGTATTTCACTTTTTTTGTGGCTATTGTGAATGGGATTGTGCTTTTTATTTCGGTTTCTGTTTATTATTGGTGTAAAGAAATACGATTGTTTTTTGCACATTTATTTTATACCCTAAGACTTTGCCAAAGTCCTTTATCAGTGCAAGGAGGTTTGTGACAGATTCTCTTGGGTTTTCAAGGTACACGATCATGTCATCTGCAAAGAGAGATAACTTGACTTCCTCTTTTCCTATTTGGATACCCCCTGATTGCCTTCTCTACTCTGATTGCTCTAGCCAGGACTTCCAATACTATATTAAACAGGAGGGGTGAGAGTGGGCATCGTTGTCTTGTTCCAGTTTTCAAGGGAAATGGTTCCAATTTTTGACTGTTTAGGAGCACTACCAGACTTTAAACTTAACTATAAAGCTACAATGATCATAACAGCTTGCTATTGGTACAAGAACAGGCATATAGACCAATGGAATAGAATTGAGATTCCAAAAGCAAAACCTCAGTTTCTCAACCAATTCATCTTCGACAAAGCCTCCACCACCCACCACTGGGGAGAAGATAATCTATTCAGTAAATGGTTCTGGGAAAACTGACTGACCACATGCAGAAGATTCAAACAAGACGCCTATCTATCCCCATACACAAAAATTAACTCTAAATGAATCAGAGACCTAAATGAAAAACCTCAAACCATAAGAACTTTAGAAAATGCAGGACACACCCTTATGGAGTTGGAACTGGCATCCAATTCCTGAGGAAAACTGAAATGCACAGGCCATAAGAGGTAAGATAGACAAGTGGGACCTCATTAAACTGACAAGCTTCTGCAAAGTCAAAGAAACCATCAAGAGAGCAAGGAGACAGCCCACAGACTAGGAAAAAGTATTTGCCAACTCCATGTCTGACAAAGGCCTAACATCTAGGATCTACAAGGAATTCAAACGTGCTGAAAAGAAAAAAACAAACAAACCACCCCATTATAAAATGGGCAAAAGATATGAACAGACACTTCTCAAAAGAAGACATACGAGTGGACAGCAGATACATGAAGAAATGTTCAACCTCACTAGTCATCAAGGAAATGTAAATTAAAACTACACTGAGATACCACCTAACTCCAGTCAGAATGGCAATTATCAATAACTCAAAAAATAACAGATGCTGGAGAGGATGTGGTAAAAACAGAACACTTCTAAACTGTTGGTGGGGGTGTAAACTAGTGCAGCCTCTGTGGAAATCAGTGTGGCAATTCCTAAAAGCTCTAAAAATTGACCTTCCATATGGCCCTGCAATCCCCCTACTGGGAATATACCCTGAAGAACTCAAAACACTCTATAAAAAAGATACCTGCACACATATGTTTATCGCAGCATTGTTCACAATAGCAAGATCATGGAACCAACCATGTTGTCCATCAAGAGAGGACTGGATTTTAAAAATGTGGTACATATACACAATGGAATATTACGCAGCCACAAAAAACAAAATCATGAATTTCGCAGCAACCTGGATGGAATTAGAGTTTATAATACTGAGTGAT
>NW_007246205.1:43961-56891 GCF_000164805.1 Carlito syrichta | reverse complement strand
ATGCGGTGGCCGGGAGCGGCCACTACACTCCAGTCTGGGTGACAGAGTGAGACTCCAACTCAAAAAAAAAAAAAGAATGTTTAACATAGTCATAATTGTTATTTAAAATTTTCTATCTGATAGATTCATCATTTGTGATTCATCCAAATCTAGTTTTAAATACTGCTTTGTTTCTTCAAAGAAATATTTTTGTTTTTTGGCCTTTTGGAATATTTTGTAATTTTTTTTTTGCCCAAAGCTGAGCATGTTGTATAGTGTAATAGACATTGAGGTAAATAATCTAATATTGTTTTTTTTAAATAGTTTCTAAAATTGTGTGTATTTATGGTGTACAATATGTCGTTTTGAAATACAAATACATTGTGGGGGGAAAAAAGAAATATAATAATTGAAATAAAAATTCAATGGCTATGAAAAAAAGAAAAGAAAATAGTATGTTGATTGGGATGGGGGTGCTTGTTGTGGAAATAGCAGGAGAGGAAAAGCAGCCATGAGGTCTTGGGAAAAAGTCATTCCAGTTACCCTGAGCCTCAGTTTTCTCATCTGTAAAGCTGACATAATAACCCTTGGCTTTCTTACCTAACCATGTTGTTATGAGGATGAAATGAGATAAGGTGTGGGAAAATGCTTTTGAAAATTCTAAAAAGCCACCCACAGGTAAGGAGTTATTATATCCCAGTTTATCCAGAAGTTGAGTCTTTGGAGGCATATTTTCAAACTAAATTGTAGCTCTTGCCACATGGTTCTCTCTCTTCAGCTTGCTCACATGGGAGAGAGGTTCTCTGCCACCCACAGGGGATGGGGTTGTGGAAGCAGTCTGGGTAGATGCTTCAACTGGAGGGAGCATAGCCTAGGGGATGTTCTTACTGTGGAACAGAGAGTGGACACGTCACGTGTGCTACACACACCTGCTCCCTCCCGGGCAGGAGAGCAACAGGCAGCCAAGTACACGCACAGGCATGCAACACACTACTTCCATTGACCTATGAGCCATGTGTGAAAAAAGCTGACACTTTCACATTCTACAAAATAAAAGAACCCGTTCTCACTCCTCCTCTCTATTACCTTTTCCTTTGTCCCCTCTAAGAAAAGAAATTTCAAGATTAATAAAAACCTCTTTCCCTGCTGGACTTGAACAGTAGCATCTCATTGTCTGGGTGCCAGACTCCAAGACAGCACTGCTCTTCCCTCTGCCACTGTCTGTAACCCTTCCAAGGTGCCCAAGGCCCTGGAATCCACTGGGCTCTTTCTCTGTGATCAGTCATCACATGTCCTTCCTGGTGATTAAAGTGAATCACCAAAGAATCAAGATGGAACCTAGAATATAAAGCACACTCATTCAACAAATATTTACTCAGCTCCTACCATGTGCCAGGCAAGCACTCACTGTTGTGCAGTGACCAATTACTTGTTCATCAAGCCTGCTCATAGATGGATGGCATTTTCCGGATTCTCTTGCAAGTGTACATAGTCATATGACTGAGTTCTGGCCAATGGAATACGGGCATAGGTTAAGTACCCAGCTTCCAAGCATGGGCTGTCAAAAACCCTTCTATGTAATTCTCCACTCTATCTTCTCCCATCAGCCTATCAGACGCATATTGGAAAGAAAGGACAACCCAAGGAGATGAGAGAACTACAAAATGAAAGGGGCCTAGATTTCTTTTTTAAAAAACCACGTGGAAGGCCATCTACTGAACACCCACATTGAACTTCATGTGGGGGAAAAGAACCGATTGTATTCGGCTATGGAGGTGTTTGGAGTTCTTTATTACAGAAATTAGCCTATTCTGACTATCCAGTTGGGAGTACAATGCGGGATAAGACTGGTCTCTGATCCTATGATGTTTTTAGTTTAGTGGAGGAACACAAAAATAAGTAAGGAATTACAATAGAGTGCAATAATTGCCATGAAGACAGAGTCACAGGATTTTGAGGGTAACTAGCTTAATGAGGTTTAGTCAGGAAGGCTATCAGGAGAAAGGATATCAAGGTAGGAACTAGAAGGAGCTGTAGGAGGCGCTAGAGAGCTTAGTGTATAAAAGGAACAGGCAGAATCTTAGAACTGGGGCCTTGGCAATGAGTTTAGGGAGACAAAAGGAGGGATGGGGCTGGAGAGAGGTTGGAACCAGGCTCATATAGCCTTGGAAAAACAGTTCCTTTACATATTATCATAAGAGAAATAAGAAATCATGGAAGAATGTGAAATGGGAAATGTGCCTTGCAAGCTTTCACTCCACAAGATTGTAGAGAATAGATTTCTAATAAGGGACAGCAAGACGATACAAACATGATTACTGATTGAAAACCTCTTCCAGGCATCAACATAAACCCTTGGGCATTGACACCAGTCCGGATCTCACTCACCTTTACTCCATGCCTTGGCCGTTGCTATTTGGACTGTGGGCCACCTTTTATGAGGGCCTACTCTCCACAGAATCATATCTCCCTGGTTCTGGTGCTCCTCCATCCTAGGTTTATATCTCTCTTCCTGCCAGCCTGTCCTCAAGGTCCCAGTATGCCATTCAGCAAGCCCATAGGGAATTATGCCACAAAGAAAGAGGCTGTATCATTCCATCTTACACTCCTCATAAACAATGCCCATTAAATACCCAGTATTCTACTAAGAGACAAGTGCCTCTGAAAATAAGGACAGGACAGCAAGGTGATTTTTCTACAGTATTAGTAGCCAGACACGAACAAACAGTCTGCCAGAAAGACAGGCAGCAGTTGTCTAGAAGGGCAGGCACAGTCACTATAGAAATGTCACTAAGATAGCCACACCTGTCAAGGCAGTCTGAGAAATTTATGCAAAAGGTAAGCAGGGAGGGGGCTTCAGTCTGAGGAATCCACCAGGTGATCTGGTTTCCAAGCAGAACTCAGGCCCCTCAGTCACAAAGGAGCAGATGTGGCCAGGAGTGAAGGACACTGGGAAAGAGGGAGCCAAGAAGAAAAAGATCAAGAAGGGCCTGGGGCATATTTCTATTTAAAGAACAACCTTAAAAGGGGACAGAGCCTTATTTTTATTCAACCCAGAGCCTTATTTTTATTCAACATGCATTTGCATGTACAGATGCAAAGAAATAGCAGTTATTTCCCACATTCATCTCCTGCTCCCCTTTGAATGACAATGTGGACAACATGGCCACATTTGTCATTCTGCGGGTAAGATGCCAAGGTTGCCATGGTCTTCATTTTCATCCCAAGACATTACTAAGCCTGGGCTACATTCACCAGCAGGAATGTGCCCCCATAGCAGTACTTTCAACCTATGAATGTTCCACTGAGAACAGTAGGAGAAAATGACCCAGCCTTGCTCTCAGCAGTGACCACAAATATGTGCCACCTCAAGCTGGGCTGAGAGCCTGCAATTCTTCTCCCTGTCCTTGGTCAGCCCTTGTAGCAGAGACAGGCTAGCTGTTCAGCAAACGTGTTTCTCCTTTTCTCCTGGACACATAAGTAGACAGCATGTGCCAATCTTCCCTGCAGTTAGGTGTGACCATGTGGCTGAGTCCTGGCCAATAGAATGTGAGTGGAAGTGAAGCAAGTCACCTCCGGGCCTGTACCATAAAAACCTCCCATGTTCAACCCTCTATTATCTTTCCTCAGCCAGCAGCTTAATGGAGAGAATGCTAAAAATCTAAAAGATGGCAGAGACAAAATATGGAAAGAACCTGAGTCCCTGAGTCACCATTTGGAAGAGAGCCACTGAGAATAGTCACTTGACCAGGATCAGATAATTGTAAGAGAAATAAACTTTTGTCGTGTTCAGCCACTGAAAGTTGGGGGCTGTTTGTTACATCACCTAGTTTAATATGACTAATACAGCTCTCTCTTCCATTCTTTTGAATGAGAATGCCAAATCTTCAACATTTTTCACAAGTCTTCTAATATTCTCTACACTTGCTAAAGGATGTCGCCTTATTTTTTAATAGCTTTGTTGAGATATAATTCACACCCAATAAAATTCACCCTTTGCAATGTACTAGTCAATCGTTTTTAGTATATTCACAAAGGTGTGCAACCATAACCACTATCCAATTTTAGAAGATTTTCATCACCCCTAAAAGAAACCCCATACTCCTTGTCAGTCACTTCCCATTCCCCATAACTCCAGTACTAGGCAATCACTAATCTACTTTCTGTCTATAAATTTGCCTGTTCTAGACGTTTCATATCATCGAGATCATGCAGTATGTGTTCTTGTGTGGCTGGCTTCTTTCACTTAGCATGTTTTCAAGGTTCATCCATGTTTTAACACATATCAATAATTTCCATTGCCTTTTATCACCTTTTTATTGGCAAACAATAATTCACTGCATGTATATACCACATTTTTTATCCATTCATTATTTGATACATTTGGGCTATTTTGACATTTTGCCTACTATGAATAATGCTGCTATGATCATCATGTACATGATTGTGTGTGACCATATGTTTCAGATCTTTTAGATATATGCTTAGGAGTGAAACTGCTGGGTACTATGGTAGCTCTATGTTTAACATATTGAGGAACTGCCAATGTGTTTTTCAAAATGGCTGTACCATTTTACATTCCCACCAGCAGTGTATGAGGGTTCCAATTTCTCCACATGTTCACCAACACTTGTTATTGTGTGCTTTTTAAATTTTAGCTCTCTAATGGGTATGAAGTGGTGTCTCATTGTGGTTTTGATATGCATTTCCCTAATGACTAATGATGTTGAGTAACTTTTCATGTGCTTATAGCCACTTTCATGTCTTCTTTGAAGTAATATCTATTCAAACCTTTTGCCTATTTAAAAAGTAGGTTATTTGTCTTTGTGTTGTTGAGTTATAAGAGTTCTTTATATATTCTGGATACAACTCTGTTGCAGGTTGAATTGTGCACCTCAAAGAGATATGTTAAAGTCTTAATCTCCAGTACCTGTGAATATGACTTTATTTGAAAATAGGCTCTTTGCAAATGTAATCAAGTTAAGATGAGGTCATACTGGAGTAGAGTGAACCCCCAACTCTCCTTATAATAAAGCATGTGAAGACATGAGGACTCAGGGACACACAGAGAGGAGAGTATTATGTGAAAATGGAAACAGAATGAAGTCTAAAAGCCGAGGAACACCAAGGATTGCAGGGCAACCACCAGAAGCCAAGAGACAGGCAAGGAAGGACTCTTTCCTAGAACCTTCAGAGAAAACATGGCCTTGTTAACAAGGACTCCTAGCCTCCTGAACTGTGAGAAAACAAACTTCTATTGTCTTAAGCCATCCAGTTTGTGATAAGTAGTTACAGCAGCTCTAGGAAACTAATACAAAGTGCCTTGTCAGGTATATGACTTGCAAATGTTTTTTCCCATTTTGTGGGCTGACTTTTTACTTTCTTGATGATGTCGTTTGAAGGATAAAGTTTTTAATTTTGATGAAGTTCTATTTATTTTTTCTTTTGTCACTTGTAATCTTAGTGTTATAGCTAAGAAACCACTGCCTAATCCAAGGTCACAAAGATTTATTCCTATGTTTGCATGCAAGAGTTTTGTAGTCTTAACTTTCAAGTTTAAATCTATGACTGATTTTGCTTGTTTGTTTGTTATTGCTTTTTGTTTGTTTTTTGAGTCGGAGTCTCACTCTATCACCCAGGCTGGAGCGCAGTGGCATGTATACTGATTTTAAGTGAATTTTTGTTGCCATGATGTGATAAGGGGGCCCAACTTCATTCTTTTGCATATGGATATTCAGTTGTCCCTACACCATTTGTTGGGAAGACTAATTGTTTCCCCCATTTAATTGTCTTGGCACCCTTGAATTGGTCAATTCAATTGAAATTCAATTGAAATTCAATTGAATTTGAAATTGAAATTCAATTGAAATTCAATTGAAATTCAATTGACCATAAATATAAGGATTTATTTCTCTACTCTTGATTCTGTTTCATTGATCCATATGTCTATCCCTACACCAGTTTCACACTATCTTGATTACTATAGCTTTGTAGTATTTTTTTTTTTTTTTTTAGTTGGAGTGTCACTCGGTCGCCCAGACTAGAGTGCAGTGGCCGCTCCAGGCCACTGTAGCTTCCACCTGCTGGGCTCCGGCGATCCTTCCACCTCAGCCTTCCAAGTAGCCGGAATTACAGGCCCAGGTGATTTTTTTTTATTTATTGTAGAGATGAGGTCTCGCCAAGTTGCCCAGGCGGGTCTCAAATCCACGGGCTCAGGCAATCCACTCACCTCAGCCTCCCAAAGCACGGGATTACAGGCTGAGTCACCGAGCCCGGCTGTAGTACATTTTGAAACTGGGATGTGTGTATCCTCCAAAGTTGTTCTTTTTCAAGACTGTTTTGGCTGTTTAGGATCCCTTGCACTTCCATATGAATTTTAGGATCAGCTTATCAATTTCTGCAAAAAAGTCAGCTGGGATTTTCATATGGATTGCATTGATTCTGTATATTGATTCGTGGAATATTGTTATCTTGCTAATATTAAGTCTTCCAATCCATGAACACGGGATGTCTTTCCATTCATTTAGTTTTTTTTATTTTCTTTCAATGATGTCTAATATTTTTCAGTGCACAAGTCTTGCACTTCTTTTGTTAAATCTATTCCTAAGCATCTTATTCTGTTTTATGTTATTGTAAATAGAATTGTTTTCTTAATTTATTTTTTCTGACTGTTCATTGCTGGTATATGGAATACAAGTGACTTTTGTATACTTGTATCCTGAAAGTTTGCTATACTCATTTATTAGTTCTAATAATCTTTTGTGAAATCCTTAGGATTTTCTATATATAAGGTCATGTCATCTGTGAATAGAGATACTATTTCTTCTCCTTTTCTAATCCAGATACCTTTTTTTCCTTGCAATTGCACTGGCTAGAATCTCCAGTGCAATGTTAAATAGAAATTGCAAGAACGGACAGCCTGTCTTGTTTCTCATCTTAGAAGGGGAAGCATTCAATCTTTCACTATTGAGTATGATGTCAGCTGTGAGTTTTTCATAAATGTCCTTCATCAGGTTAAGGAAGTTCTCTTCTATTCCTTGTTTGTTATGTGTTTTTGTCATGAAGGGATGTAAATTTTGTCAAATGCTTTTTCTGAATCTATTTGGGTAATCTTGTGGCCACAACTTCTTATTACAAAGAAAATCATGACTACTGAAAAAATTCAATTTAAAGCTCTCTTCTCCATCATATTTCACTGTAACAATCTGTATACCTTTCTTCCTTCCCTGTCATACTGTGAGTGACCTCAAGTTATGGGCCCATCTTACACTTGTTTGCATCCTCAATATCTAGAGAAGTGTCTGATACATAGGAGTTACTCAATAAATGTTTGCGGAAATGATGGAGATAAATTCATTCCTCAGAGATCTAACAGAATCAAGGTGACTAAGATTGGAAGGGAAATATGGTGACTGGGAGTAGAACAAGAATGTCCTCAAGGCACAGTGTCCCTTCCCACAAGCAGCAACTACCATCTGTCTCAAACACAAATAATTGGAAAACTCAGGTAAGCGGGAGGTCTCATGGTCTATAGAAAGAGTCATGGTTACAGACTCCTTGTAACAATTGCATAGGAATTTGATAACAATTTCAAACATGTCTTTTTCAAATGCTCAAATTTAGAAGAAAAGACATAGCAATAACTCAATATTCCTGTGGTAGGTAGCAAAAAAGGCAACAATTCTCCTTCCCCTGTATCCACACACTATGCAATTCTCCAGTTAAGAGGTGAAGTCTAAGCCGGGCTCGGTGGCTCAGCCTGTAATCCCACGCCTTTGGGAGGCTGAGGCGAATGGATTGCCTGAGCCCATGGGTTCGAGACCCGCCTGGGCAGCGAGACCTCATCTCTACAATAAATCAAAAAATCAGTCGGGCGTGGTAGCGCATGCCTGTAATTCCGGCTACTTGGAAGGCTGAGGAGGAAGGATTGCCAGAGCCCAGCAGGTCAAGGCTGCAGTGGCTGGGAGCGGCCACTGCACTCCAATCTGGGCGACAGAGTGAGACTCTAACTCAAAAAAAAAAAAGAAGTGAAGTCTATTTCTTCATCCCTGAATCTGAACTGGTATTGTGATTTACTTTGGCCATCCCTAAGTCTTGGCCTCAAGAAGCTTCATATGTTTCTCTGCTCTGTTGGAATTCTGTTAATGAAGAGAGACTCCAGACTCAGTAATCCAATTACCCCAGCCATCCCTCAGACATAAAGGCACGTTAGACCATTCATTTCTCAGGAGACTCAGTTCCCAGTTGATCAGCAATTTATCACAGACATAAGCAAGCCTAGCTGATTCTAGAAGAACCACCCACTGAATGCAGCCCAAATTGCCAACTCGTAGAATTATGGGCTAAATAGATGGTTGTTGTATTAGGCCACTGATTTTTGGGTTATTTGTTACACAGTAAAAGCTAATGGATACAGAGGTGATGTCCACATAAGTTGAAAGATCAACTCTTATTCCTAGTTTGTTCGCTTACCAATTTTAAAAATTTTAGCCAATCAATCTATCTTTTTGGGGTCTTCATATTTAAACAAGAAAAACAAGGAAAGATGGTGGACTTGTCCAGTGCTTTGTAAATATCATAAGCAGCCACGTCCTTTTCTAAATGATAGTTTACAAAGAACGTCAGTATATGAAATAGATGAAAAAAGAAACTGCTCTGGTTCTGGAGAAAGCTAAACCCCTTCTGCTCAGTTTTCTTCTCACTCTTCTCTCCTACTCTCACCTTTAATTCCTGAAACGGCACCCAAGGGAATCTTCAGATAATGTCTTGAGAACATTATGCCCTTGAGTTTTTCTAAGGTCTCTCTTAGGTTAACATTCTATGATTGTAGGCCTGAAAGGGAGAGATAGTTTTGCATGAATCAAGCTAGGTTGGTCCCTTCTGTAGAGCTGCCCACACTCTGTGGTAATTACTTGTTTACTTGTCTGCTTGCTCCATCAGACTGTGAACAACTCAGCTACACAGACTGCTTCCTCCTTATGGAGTTCCTTCTCCCACCCCGGTCATTGTCATATGTCCCTCAATACACCGTGATCTAGTCAAGAAATACCATGTAAATGGATGCTTGAAAAATGAATGAATGGATGAAAAACAACCACATGAATAGACGATTATTGGCTAACAAATGATTAAATCGATGAGCACATGAATAACTTTGACAGGTTGTTCACAATGTTTCAAAGGTAGAATGGATTTAGCTTTCTCTGTGAGCAGAAGGCCAGGGTTCCAAATTACATTTTCAGCATTGCTAAGTTACTTGCAGCATAAAGCCTGACTCAACAGTAACTAAATTACTACATCTTGAAAAGCAATCCCAGTTATTTCTTATCATTAATTCCTTTCAAAGGCAGGAAGCATTGCTTTCCATGCCCCATCCCTGAAAATGCCAGCCAGCCTCTCCCCAACTCCAACCCAGTGGATCATCCTACCTGCTTGGCAGTTGGTTTGCATGTCCAGAGATTTACTTGGGCACTGTGGAACTGTCTGCAGAAATTTCTGCCCTAATTGTTCACCAAAGGTTTTCCCAGAGAGGACTCAGGGAAAGTTCACTTAATATGCCACCCTCTTGGTTGTGTGGCCATATGGGAAGTAGAGCTCCTAAACTGTTCTGCATATTTCAGCTGTGTACTAAAAGCAGGAAGCCCATAGGGAAGTAAGCTTAGCTCTAGCCAGAAATTCTTCCCATCTTCCTTTAAAGCTTCTGCTTCCTGATCTAAGTTCTTAATGACTACCTTCCATTTAAAACTATCTTTAGCTTTAAAGGAGGCTAACATCAACAGTACTGTAAGCAAAGATAACCTGGCCAGAAACAAGTCTGATTAATTTAACAGCTTTTTTAAAAGGTGGAGAATGGCCGGGCTCGGTGGCTCAGCCTGTAATCCCGCGCCTTTGGGAGGCTGAGGTGAGTGGATTGCCTGAGCCCGTGGGTTCGAGACCCGCCTGGGCAGCAAGACCTCATCTCTACAATAAATCAAAAAATCAGCTGGGCGTGGTAGCACATGCCTGTAATTCCGGCTACTCGGAAGGCTGAGGCGGAAGGATCGCCGGAGCCCAGCAGGTCGAGGCTGCGGTGGCCGGGAGCGGCCACTGCACTCCAGTCTGGGCGACAGAGTGAGACTCCAACTCAAAAAAAATAAAAAAAATAAAAGGTGGAGAATGAGCATAAAAAAATGCAATCTGGAACAGAAATAAAAATAAATCCCAGAGAGTTGATGCAACATTATTAGGGTGAAGTAATAAGTATGGATGCTTCGTGATCTTTTGAGTTTAAATATGTGTGGTCATAGCCGGGCTTGGTGGCTCAGCCTGTAATCCTGCATTTTGGGAGGCCGAGGTGAGTGGATTGCCTGAGCCCATGGGTTCGAGACCCGCCTGGGCAACTTGGCAAGACCTCATCTCTACAATAAATCAAAAAATTAGCCGGGCGTGGTAGCGCACACCTGTAATTCTGGCTACTTGGAAGGTTGAGGTGGAAGGATCGCCGGAGCCCAGCAGTTCGAGGCTGCAGTGGCCGGGAGCGGCCACTGCACTCCAGTCTGGGTGACAGAGTGAGGCTCCAACTCAAAAATAAATAAACAAATAAATAAATATGTGTGGTCATGTTTTATTTTCTTGTTGTTCTATTATTTAAACTATGTATCACAATGGACATATTTTTCATGCCATAATATTCCTTAAAGTTCCCAGAACATTCTGTATGTCAAGTGATCATGGAGTAGAGTAGGCATCTTGTATATAATCAGGATACTCCTAAAAAGTTGTGGGGCATCAAGTTGTTTATAAGTGGAATTACTATATCATTTTCAAATTCTCATTCATTGTTATATTCTGGAAGTAACAAAAAGAAACAAAAGTACTCTTCCCTACCCCTAAAAAAGCGTTATCTATAACCTCACCTGCTAGACCTAACCACTGTCAACATTTTAGAGCAGTGTTTTTCTTTTGTTTATCTTTCTTTTTTTGTTTTAGTTGGAGTCTCGCTCAGCCGCCCAGACTGGAGTGCAGTGGCACGCTCCCGGCCACCACAGACTCGACCTGCTGGGCTCCGGCGATCCTTCCACCTCAGCCTTCCAAGTAACTGGAACTACAGGTGCGCGCTACCACGCCCGGCTAATTTTTGATTTTTTATTGTAGAGATGAGGTCTTGCCAAGTTGCCCAGGCGAGTCTCGAACCCACGGGCTCAGGCAATCCACTCACCTCAGCCTCCCAAGGCGCAGGATTATAGGCTGAGCCACCAAGCCCGGCTAGAGCAGTATTTTTCAAACAGTGGTTTGTGGCCCATAAGGAGATCATAAAATCAACTTAGTGGGTCATGACCAGCAGTAAAAGAAATGAGACAAAAGAACAGAGAATAGAGAAAGAATAGGATTGGAATAAAGTAGAATAGCGTAGAAAAGGATAAAACAGGAAAAATAAATAAATATATCAGAATGAACCACATAGGGAAAATATAAGTAGTGTTAATAATCTATTGCTTCAGTTACATGTGCCTACTGACTCACAAACATAAAATGTATTTCCCATAGGGGATCATGATCAAAACATGTTTTAAAAATACTAATTTGGTATATATCCTTCCAGACATTTTTCTTTCCTGTATTCCTATATCTTTTTAACTTTCCTACATCTTCATAAATATGCAATAATTCTATGCATACTATTTGACAATAAGTCTTTTTAGCTTTGGAATGCATCACAAACATTTCTGGGTTAAAGTATCCATTTATAACATCACTTTAATGGTGGCAGACTACTTTACTGTACCATGTATAGTCATGTTGTGTGTTCAACCAGTTTTCTATTGTTAATCATGTAGGATATTTATTACTTATAAGCAGCACTAAGGCACTGTATATTGTTTTCTTTAAGTTACTATTCCATTTAGTTTCTTGCATTAAATTCTGAAGTGAAATATCTGGCATACAGTTCTTCACATATGCCAAATGTCTACCAGAAAAATTATACCAATTTACACTCGATCAGCAGTGTCTGAAATTACCTTTATGCTCACCCCATCCTCATTCCTACACTAAACCTGACCATTATCATTTTTTCATCTTGGCCTGTCTGAATAAGTGAAAAATAGCAATCTACTGCAATTTGGGTTGATTTATTTCTAAATCAAGATCATCTACAGTTCATTTACACCAATCTTCAAGCAACATTTTAGAATAAAGAAGAGCAGCCACTAAGCCAGAAAAGAAACTTGTATATTCATGAGATGAGTAAAGGCTTTGATATATCAAATGACCCCTGCTACAGCAAATGACTTATTTTATACAATCAGTATGTTCCTAAAGACCGTTCAGTTTGGGGGGAAACTAAACAACTATTAGTTATAGCCACGGCCTCACCCACTTACGTGCGTTAGCCTATGACAGAGTCATATGGGTGTGCTGGTTGCACTGGAAATACCTCTTGATTCTTGGGCATTTTTGTTTAGAAGTTCTAATCCCAGCCCTTCTGAGCATTCATAGTTGCACTGGATATTGTTCTCATGTCTCTCCTCTCTCTCTCTCTCTCTCTCTCTCTCTCTCTCTCTCTCTCTCTCTCTCTCTCTCTCTCCCCCCCCCTCCCCGCACCCCCACCCCCCCATTTCCCTATCATAAGTGGGGAGGCAGAAGGCTATCTGTGACAATAAGATGGTGGTGATTGGAGGAAGAGTATACCTACAGAAAGCAGCTGGGTAGAGAAGAAGTGACACCCAAATTAAAGACCCAAGAACCACATTCGAATCCAGCACCGGACAGTTTGTAACAATGTGGTCTTAAAGCCACTAGCAGAGCATTCATTTCTTCATCTACTAAAAATAATTATAATATTTCTTTTTTTTTTTTTGAGTTGGAGTCTCACTCCGTCACCCCAGGCTGGAGTGCAGTGGCATGCTCACGGCCACCCCAGGGTCATCCTGCTGGGCTCCAGGGATCCTTCCACCTCAGTCTTCCAAGTAG
>NW_007246205.1:22253-43842 GCF_000164805.1 Carlito syrichta | reverse complement strand
GTGTGTGTGTGTGTGTGTGTGTGTGTGTGTGTGTGTGTGTGTGTGTGTGTGTGAGTGAAAGACAGAGAGAGAGAGAGAATTTGCTTGATATCTGCCTGAACATGTTTAGAAGAATCCCCTTAATAACATTCAGTCATCTAAGACAAAAACTCGGCAGTCTTCCAAAAACTGGGACTAAAGCTGGCTACGGGAACAAGTCAGGGGACTGAAAAAGAATAAACTGCAGGCCATGATCTGAGCTGTCCCTACCGAAAAGGAAGACAACCAAGGGCCTGGCGCAGTGGCTCATGCCTCTAATCCCAGCACTCTGGGAGGCTGAGGCAGGAGAATTGCTTGAAGCCAGGAATTTGAGTCCAACCTGGGAAACATTGGAAGACTCTATCTCTTCAAATAATAAAAAGAAAAAAAAACTAGCCAGGCATGGTGGTAAGAGTATGTAGTCCTAGCTACTCCGGAAGTTGAGGTAGGAAGACAGTTTGAACCTAGAAGCTCAAGGCTGCAGTGAGCAATGCTGGTGCTGCTGCACTCCAGCCTGGGTGACAGGACAACACCCTGTCTCTTTAAAAAAACAAAACAAAACCCCTTTTTTTCATAATTAAAAAAGAAAAGGCAACCCGGAAGAAGCAGTGAATTTAAGCAAAAGTTATCCAGGTCCTCAGAGTAAATCTGGATTTTTTAAAGACCTCTTAGTCTACGTGAAGCTTGTTTGCACTTCACACCTGGCAGGGTGAAGTAAAACATCCCCTGTCTAACTTCTGACTTCACAGAGTTGCCTCACTAGGCCTCCACCAGTTTTTAAAAGCCAAAAGCAAATTACATAGTCACCTATATATTTGAAGAAAATCTCAGTTAATGGCCCAAAGCAATTTCTTCATGGAAATATCAGCTCACCTGTCCTCTAGTTAGGAAAAAAAATGCAGCTCTTACAGTAAAATCTAGAACCGTGTTCAAATTTATCATAAAGCCCCACTTTCAAAGGCCCAGCTGCATGTCACTCAGCAGCAATTTCCCTGGGGGCTTCTCACAGTCATTTTTCAGACTTAACTCTAAAGGCATCACACACCTCACACCCAAAGTGAACCAAATGTTCAATCAAAACACAAGGCAGCCTTTGGTCTGCTTTGGTCTCAAAGATGTTTCTGATATTCCTGATATGCTTGGAGGGGAAGGTTCAGACTAAAACATTCACCCCTCTCCAATCATGGTCATTTCAAACCAAACAGTCAGGGAGCCTGTGGGGCTAGAGGTGGGGGGTAAGAATGTTGCACCATTCATTGAGTCCAGAATTTCAAACCTCAGCAAAGTAGTCAAGGAAGCTGAGCCTATGACAGAGGTTTGGAAAAAAGTCCCACGGAGAGTTTTAGAATTTTCTTGAGGCCTTTCAAACCCCAAATCCACAAAGTCCTGTCTTAGCTGGGGTTGCTTCATTTCAGATCATATATCGAAGGATCTGATGGCAGAGCCACAAGAGTAAAAAGAAGCATAGAAAGGCTTCCCTTTCTTTGTCTCTTGCCCTTCCGAGGAAATGTCCTGCCTTGCCCAGATTTTGAGTAAAACCTTAACAGTAGTGGCAATTACAGAAGGCAACTCCTGATATCTCTAAGGCTAATCCAGCCAAGTGACTAGAGAATTCATCACTCTTCCTCCTCCACTGTCTACCCAAGGAAAGGAAGCAATTTGAAAATCCAAAAGGATTCTCCCTCTCACAGAGAAAGAGCTGAAGCAGTGCCAATAAAGATTCCAATGTTAAAATCCAATTATACGGAGTTTGCAAGTGATTTGAAACATGGCCTTGTGAAAAGCCCCCATCTATGAATCAAAAGGCCCCAGAACTGTACTTCAATTTTAAAATGGAGGGTTCTTTTGAGTAGAACAGACTTTCTCCATTTTAGACATCAAAACAGTGCCATTAAAGATCAGGGATAATCTTTTTACATTACAGAAAAACAGATAAGGCTTTTGCTTGGCCTAGATCAGAAAGTCAAAGGACAACAAGAAATAAGAATAGTCAATGGCACAGCCTGAGATGTCTTACTGAGGGAGAAGGTTTCATAAAACTTCAAGTCAAGGAATTTTTAACTCAACAGAAATGTGTAGGTACGTTCACCAAAAGACAGGAACTAGAATATTCATAGCAGCATTATTCACAATAGGCCAAACTGGAAATGATCCAAATGCCCATCAATAGTAGAATGGACAAATCATGATATACTCATACAAAGGAATACTATACAGCAATGAAAATAAATGAACTACAACTACATGCAACAAGATGAATGAATCATGAAATATAATTCTGAACAAACAAATATCCAGACATAAAAAAGCATGTACTATATGATTCCAAAATAGGCCAAAGTAATCTATGCTGTTAGAAGTCAGGATAATTGCTACCCTTGGGGAAAGATGACTGGAAGGGAAAACTGGCAGGATTTCTGGAGGGCTACAAATGTTCTGTTTATTGTTCCAGGTGCTAGTTTCAGAGGTATGTTCAGTTTGCTAAAATTTATTGAGCCTGTACACTCATAAGTCATGCATATTTCTGTACTTGTGTTATAATTAGGTTTTCAAAGTATCATATGTCTATGTATATCATTTATGTATAAAGAGAGAGAGAGAATGAATGCTTTTGGCAACAACATTTTTCTAGAAACTGGAACAAGTTATTTCCATTTGCTTACTCGAGGAAACCTGCCACACAGCCTCTGGTCACACATAGGAACTCTTTACGTCTCTCAGAAAAAGAAAACCCTACAGTTGAGTGCCTTTTTTATTCAATGATAAAACACCAAATATTTTGGAGTAATTTTGTCATCTGTGCATTTTCAGGAAATCCAAGTTTCTTTTGCTTCCTGCACTGTACTTCTATGTTGGTCAGTGTCAGCTAACTGTTGTAACAAACATCCCCTAAATCTCACAATAAAAGTTTATTTCTCCCTAGCATGAAATACAGTCTGGTGTTGGCAGACAGCCATGTGGTGATCCAGGAGCCCAGGCTCTCTCCATCTGGTGGCTCTACCATCCCTTAGAGCCTGAGTTGTCTGCTGAACACTCTGCATGCAGCCAGCAGAGGGACAGAAGAAATGAACTACAGAAGGTTGTTTAGGAGCTTTTATACTAGAGGTGGAGCAATTATTCCTTCCACATTCTACTGTACAGAGCTCTGCCACATGGTCATAACTGACTGGAAAGAAGACTGGGAAATTTAGTCTAGCCATGTGCCCAAGGAGAAAAGAGGAAGGAGTTGGTGAGTGCCCAGGCATTCTCTGCCATGCCAGATCTGTGCTCACTCCCCTCTGCACTTGCTGTTCCATGCCTGATGCCTGACTACAAAGAGCAAAAGACATGTCATTGTGAGAGAATACAGTCCCAGAAAGTGAGGGCATGGGCGCCTGCACTGTGCACCACATCCATGATTACACATATCCACACCCAGGCCTCCTTCACCCATCAACAGATATCCACATTCCCAAGAATGAGAGTGTAATGGCAGCCAGATGCTGAATTGCTCTTGCAGTGCTCCAAGACATGAGTTAGACACACCAAGTCAGAAAATGGGATGGCATTCTTCTTTTTTTAGAGATGTGGGGTACAATTCAGGATTAGGTATATGGCATTCTTTTGTCCCCATTTTCACCATGCATCCTGCTAACCAGAATGTTTACACTGGTTGAGGAGCACAGAGGCTGCGTTTTACCCATTTTTATACCTACTTCCTTTACCAAGACTCCGATAATAATAATAATATAACAACAACATAAGTAGTACCATCAGTGGTATATACATATTAACCCATACTATATATACTG
Source organism: Carlito syrichta (assembly GCF_000164805.1). Lineage (NCBI taxonomy): Eukaryota > Metazoa > Chordata > Mammalia > Primates > Tarsiidae > Carlito > Carlito syrichta. The sequence goes on along the minus strand of NW_007246205.1, from coordinate 40,033 downwards.
TGTATATGCCACACACTACTGGCACTGTCCATGAATTAATTCGTTCAATCTTCACAATTCTATAAAATGAGTACCAATAGTGTCCCCATTTCATAGATACAGAAAATGAGGCAAGGAGATTAAAAATTTGTCCAAGGTCACACAGTTGGTTAAGTGGTGGAATTGAGAGACTCAAAGGTTGACATATACTCTCTACTGGAAATGTTATCCAGGTTAGGAATGCAAGCGTGTGATCATGACAAAATGTCAGTCCCTCGTGGAGTAAACCCTAAACCTGAACTTCATAAGTATAGAGTTTGATCCAACCAAGTTGACCAGACCACAGAAAAGTACACAAAACAACTTGGAAAGAAAACAAAGCACAAATTGAGAAGTTAAAGAGGGTGTCATTTGGTTTGTTTCTTAGTTTTCACTTTCCACTAAAATCTTTGAATTGACAAATCAATCAAGAAAACTCCAAAGGGCCTCAAATTTGCATTTACAAACCAATACTCTTTTTTTAAAAAAAAGCAGGATTTATTAAGAGGACAGAAAATTTCCCACAGTGGGAGGGGACCCAAAGGGGTTGCCCTACAAGCCAACACTCTTTAAATAGCCTGCTCCACTCACTGTCTTGATTCAAATTTATTTGTAAGTGAACCCCATTTCTTACTATCACCTTCCACTTTATAACCAGCCTGAAATTCGCTGATCTAAAGATACAGAGAAAAGGGTTAAAATAAAGCCACACAAGAGGCAATCTTACGCAATATATTTTTCTTCATGAAATTGGATTAGTTTTAATTAGCAAAGGCTAAAACTTTGCCAGATGAGTACTTGTGACATCTGATACCTGAGAAGGATTCCAACATCTCTTTTCTCATACCAAAGGCATTTAACTCAAGTGATACTCTGAAAATCTTCCAGGGTGCCCTTCCCAATGTGTCTTCTTGGTTTTCCCACTTTCCCCCACATTGCCATAAACTTCTAAGCCTCCACTCCTGTTTGCGAAGCAGAAAGCCTTATGACTTCTCACATAGGAAAGATTTCTGTGGTATTTATTCCTCGTGCACTTCTCTTCCCTCACAGTTAATCTCTAGAATCAAACTCTTAATAAACATGCGCCATCTTGCATATGAATCACTTCAAATGTGGGGAGGGGGTCCCCTGAGATGGCAGAACTCTGATGTGAAATTTAAAAGGAAAATACAGCTTTCCTCACATTATTAAAATATAAATACAGGCTAGAGGAACAGAGCACAGAAGCAGGCTGGAGAGAAACATAAATATTGGTACTATGTTTCAATGAACATGATGTCTCATAGGCTGTCATCCATCCTCACAGCTACTAGCTCTTCCTTCCCTTCAATGTCTTCTGTTAAAAATCAAGTGTAACAGAACTCTAGAATACAGCTTCTTATTTCACAAATCTAAATGCGCTTAGGACAATCATAAATCCAATTCTAAATCATTTTGTCTTCCATCCATGTTTCAAACGTTAACATGAGGTGAAAACACAGTTGCAAATCAGTATTTCCTGCTACTTAGAAATTTGCCTAAGAGTCTCCAGGTCTTTTTTTTCATAGCTTCTAAGTTACTCCTGTGGCCTCTGAGGCCAAATTTTTATCCTTGTCTAAAACCTGATTCTCCTTAAAATCCAGCACCAAGATGGCATAACAGCCCAACACCATCAGACCAAAAATGAGGAAACTCCACTGTTCCAATTTGTCTTGGAAATCATATGGGTGGAATCACTAGTTCTTCATCTAATCCTACTTGAGAACCTAGAACCTCCACCTCCTCTTCCTAGATTCATTTTCTTCTACGCCCATATTCATGCAACAGTGGCAATAGGGGCCGGGGCTAGGTCATCAGAATTCAAATTCTGCTTTCCTACCTGAAAATAGTACTAGCTGTCTGGAGTGAGGAGAATGTTCATTATCTTAATAAGAATGTGGGTCATACAAGTGACTACAGCTGTTAAAACACATCAAGATCTGTACATTTGACTCCATGTACATTACACCTTGATTTTAAAAAGAATATTTTAATTTTTTTCCAAAACAGCAAATAAGAGGAATCAACAAGACTTTAGGAGAAGCATCTACTTCCTCCGCACTCAATGGCTTTACAAAATGCATTAGATATATATGTGAGAATTTGCTTTTGCTCTTCTTGGAAGCACAAGATACTATAACATGGGTTCCTTTGAAGCAGGTCAGGCAGAGTGAGAGGGGAGGAGGGCTCTCCTTTCCTCTTCAGTGTTGTGCCCCTCTGTATGGGTTGAATGCCTAGCTCCAAATGTGAAACAAACAAAAATGTCAACAGTTGGGCTCGCTGGCTCAGCCTGCAATTCCAGCACTTTGGGAGGTAAAGGCGAGTGGATTGCCTGAGCCCGCGGGTTCGAGACCCAACCGGGCAACTTGACGAGACCTCGTCTCTACAATAAATCAAAAATTAGCCAGGCGTGGTAGCACGCGCCTGTAGTTCCGGCTACTTGGAAGGCTGAGGTGGAAGGATCGCTGGAGCCCAGCAGGTCGAGGCTGCGGTGGCCGGGAGCATGCCACTGCACTCTAGTCTGGGCAACAGAGTGGAACTCAGACTCAAATAAAAAAAATGTCAACAGCTCTAAGATGAATCCAACCACCTCTCAATACTTCCACCAGACCACCACTGTCTCTCACCAGGATCATTGTAACTTGGTCACCCTGCTTCTATCCCTCCTGCCTCTTCCACAGTCTCTTCTTGACACAATAGCTAAAGTGATCCTTCTAAACTCTACGTCATTCATGTTTCTTCTAAACTTAAAAGCCTCCAATGCCAACCCACTCCACTTAGAGCAAAAGGCAAAGCCTTTAAAATTACTTACTAGACCCCATGTGATCTACCCCCTGCTATTTCTCCTCACTGGCCTCCTTTCCTTCCACTGTCTCCTTGCTAACTCCACATCCACCACACTGGCCTCCTTGCCATTCCCAGATCATGCCCAGCATGCTCTCACTTCAGGACCTTTGCACTAGTGCTAGTTCCTTCTGTTGGAACACTCTTCTTCCAGCAGTCTACATAATTTACCATTTTCTTGTTCCAATCTTTGCTTAAATGCTGCTTCCTCAGTGAGGTCCATCTGACCACCCCATTTAAAATGGCAACCCCACCTCAACTCTCTGGATTACCCTCACCTTGCTCTAGTTTCTTTTTGCCTACAACACTTACCATCTCCTAACATGCTTTGTAATCTCCTCAAATGTATAATATTTGTTGTTTAGGGTTTGTCTCTGTCCACTGAAATGTAGCTCTTTGTAACTTTGTGTCCGCTGAAGAAACTCAAGTGCCTAGAATAGTGTCCATAATATAATGAAAGAATCTAAATGATAAAACTGGTCAATTTTTCCTTTTTATACTTTTCTACATAACAAAAAGAGCACACAAAGAATAACGAACCTTAATAGATGTCTTTGACCATGCAGAAAGACACAGCATTGCTTGGTCAGCTGTCTTCTTCCCCCGACCCAGCATTTCACAGATTCAGGCAGACATTTTCATCTGCTTGGAAAAAATTAGCATGCACCTCCTACTCTGTCTGATCCAATTATAGTATCAATAAAATGGACAGTAATAACCAATAATTATCAGAGTCTCACCACATGCCAGGCACAGTTTTCAGTACCCACACATCTTGACCCTTTTATCTTTGTCAACAACCTGACATGATAGGTACTGCTTTTATCTCCATTTCATAATAGAAATGGATAAAAAATATTCAATAAATTGCCCAAAGTCATACAGATTTGAAGGTGTGGAGCTGGATTTGAACCCATGTGGTCTGACTTCAGAATCCAAGTACTCTCTTGTTTCTCAACAATTAGATAAACCAGACACTTGTCAACCTTACTCAAACTGAGCCTCAGCAAACTCCAAATGTCATGAATTTTAAGTCTTTCCTTAAGGAACAGAGAACAAGGGCATAAGATTCTCACCAGATACCCTAAAAGAAAGAATGAGCATTCTAATCCTCTGCCTTTTACAAACCAGACACTCTAGAGTTGGAGAAATGGACTCTAGGACCTAGAGAGTCCCCTTGTAGTCCCCCATTGCAGTTCTTCTATGATCAACATGCCAAAGTAGATTCCCCAAAATAAACTAATTACCCATTATATATAAGAAAATTAAAATGGCTCTTTTGATTGCTGGAAATGGGTCTGGTTTGAGCCAGATTAACCGCATTTCCTTTTTAAGTAGGGTTATTAAATGGGGAGATCAAAGGATTGCTACAGACATATGGTATCTTGATTTCAGCAAACCATTTGACAGTCATTCAGGATGATAAATCTTGTGGGCAAGGTGGAGAATGTGGTTTGAATGGGAAGATGGGGTGTGCCCTCATGGCTGCTGCAACAGTGGTATCCAAGGAAGATTGATTAATAGACATCAACTTGGAGAGATGTTGCTAGTACTGCCTGCCAATGGGCTCTAGCCTTGAATACACCTGAACAATTTTTTTATCAAAGATATGGGTGATGTCATAGAATCATGCTTATGGTGTCTGCAGAGAGTAAAATGCTGTGGGCAGTAGCTGACACACTGAATCAAGATTTTAAACCATCACCACTGATTGGAAATGAAAGAGCAAAGCAAGCAAGATTCAATTTAACAGAGACAATGGAAGACTCTTGTGAAATTTAAGTTCAAAATACCAATTGCACGCATGGAATAGGAAAACACCTCATGTTAAAAACTGTTACTATAAAGGAAAGGAGTTTGTCAGGCAATAAGAGGAAAAATGCACCAACAGTGTCGTGCAATGGTTAAAACAACAAAGACTACCTTAGTCCTAGTGGAACATTCATATAAAGAAAGGAAAGTGTCTAGTGATGCTCTGCATCTGTGGCAGAAGGCAACCAGAGTGGGAGGGGCCTGGAAGCTTGACATTAGGAGTCCTGATTGAAGGAACTGAAGTTGTTTTACCTGGGATAAAGAAAGCTTAGAAGGGATCATAACAGTAACCTCCAGGCCCTTAAAAGATGTTCTGAAAAAGAGGTTACAGGCAGATCCTATATGACTCCAGACACCAGAACAAAACTAAAAATTTGGCATTACAAAAAGAGAGATTCATTCTCATTGTAGATAAGGACTGTTTGAGAATAGGAGCTATCCAGCAATAAACTCTGGGCAGGGGTGGCTACTTCCCACTCCAGGGAGTCTCAGAGGGCACAGAAACCAGATGGGCTGCCATTTAGGATATTTTTTTAAATTCCCACTCTGGGTGAGAAGTTGGATTCAATGGGTATTAAGGTCTTTCTCAACTCTAAGATCCAAAGATTCTATGACTCTTGTAAAATTAACTTTTACTTAATTAATTTCACTTTGAAAAACTTAGGCACTTAACAATTAAGTAATTCTTTAGCATATGGATGCCGGGGTTCTCAAATTACTATTTCAGTACAGCTAAATTTTCTTATGTTCATTAATGGGTTGAGAGATGGACATGAATGTCAGAAACAAAAATTGACTGTACTTGTCTTAGTCATTCACAAAGATGAGCTAGACAGGCTCCCTGCCCCCTGGGCTTACAGTCTGGTGGGAGGGCTCCTCAAAACTTTGCTTCGGCAGAGCTCGGTCGCTCAGTCTGTAATCCCGCCCCTTGGGAGGCCGAGGCGAGTGAATTGCCTGAGCCCGCGGGTTCGAGACCCGCCTGGGCAACTTGGCAAGACCTCGTCTCTACAATAAATCAAAAAAATTAGCTGGGTGTGGTAGTGCGCGCCTGTAGTTCCAGCCACTTGGAAGACGGAGGCGGAAGGATCACCGGACCCCAGCAGGTCGAGGCTGCAGTGACCGTGAGCGGCCACTGCACTGCACTCCAGTCTGGGTGACAGAGTGAGACTCCAACTCAAAAAAAGAAAACAAAAACCAAAAAAACTTTGTTTAAACAAATTTCAACCCTAGAATGAGATCCTTACATTCAGAAACAACTCCTACCTCATTATTTTTATTTCCATTTATTATTAAAATGCAATTCATGAAGAATTCTTGATACAAGAAGAAAGTACTTTAGGGAAATTTCGTGATTAATAGTTTGCTCCGAGCCCGTGTGGTAGGCTGTGGGGTCGCCGCCGCTCGCGCCATGACTTGGGTTCGGACCGCGCCGCAGCCCCTCGGGAGCCGTGGGCCCTCGGAGCCTCTTTAGTGCCGGACTGCGGGCTGCAGGCAGCTCCGCTGCAGCAGGACACCAGAGCCGCTGGATGGACTCTCCCTGGGAAGCTTTGCTGACTTGCAGCAGCTGGACTATGTTCCTCGTTCACAACTGTCTGTCAGCATAGTCGTCACGTCATTTCACTGTGCTCTTGAGGCGAGTGGGCCTCTAGGCAAGATGTCCCTTCCCATAGGGATATGCCGCTGGGCATTCAATTATGACGATGCCCTTGAGGACCCTGCGCCCATGACTCCTCCTCCCTCGGACATGGGCAGCATCCCCTGGAAGCCAGTGATTCCAGAGCACAAGTACCAGCACCTCGCCAAGGTGGAGGAAGCAGAGCCCAGCGTGTCCTCTCCTGCCATGACCCTGTCATCGACCATTGACAGAACGGACAAGGTCCCGGTGGTGAAGGCCAAAGCTGCCCATGTCATCATGAGTTCTCTGAACACAAAACAGACCCAGGAAAGCATTCAGCGTTTTGAGCAGCAGGCAAAACTGAGAGATGCCGGCTACACACCGCACAAGGGCCTAACGGCCGAGGAGACCAAGTACCTTCAAGGGGCCGAAGCGCTCCACAAACTCAAGCTACAGAGCGGAGAGATGGCGAAGGAAGAGAAGCAGCCTGCGTCCACCCAGTCCACCCCGAGCAGCAGCCCGCACTCCTCCCCCAAGAGGCCCAGATGCTGGTTCACTTCTGGCTCTTCTGCAACCTTTCCTGGTCCCAACCCCAGCCCCATGGACCCCGGAAGTGGGGATAGGGACAGACCCGCATCAGATAAATGCAGCCTGTTTGGACCAAGATCCCTCCAGAAGTATGATTCAGGAACTTTTGCCACCCAGGCCCACCCAGGAGCCCCGAAGCCGTCTCCAATGGAGCTGACCCGCGTCCAGGTCACCCGGATGGCTGAGGATCCAGTAACTTTCAGGACCCCCAAAATGGACGTCCTGGTGATGGAAGGGAAGAAGCCACCACCACGGGCCCATAGTCTCAAACCCCGAGACTTGAATATGTTCACCCCCACCGGCTTCTAGAGCCCTGTCTATTCCAGGAATGCTGGAAAGGCGGTTTCGCGTACCCCATACCCCTTCCGCCTTGGCTCGGACATAGGAAAGGAACATGTTTTTAAAAGTCTGTTAAACTGAGGCCAGAGCTGGAGACATGGTTCGTTTTTGAGACGCATTACTGCAAAGCTTGCTGTTGTATGGAGGGAGCCATTTTGTGCAGTTTTTCTGTTGACCCACTGGGCTCCGGCGATCCTTCCACCTCTGCCTTCCAAGCAGCCGGAATCACAGGCACGCGCCACCACACCCGGCTGATTTTTTGGTCTATTGTAGAGACGAGGTCTCACCAAGTTGTCCAGGCTGGTCTTGAACCCCTGAGCTCAGGCAGTTCTCTCACCTCTGCCTCCCCAAGCGCTGGGATGGTAGGCCTGAGCCACCATGCCCGGCATTTTTCTATGGCTTTCAAGGAAGACGAAGTCATCCCCGCCATGACCTCACGATGAGGGGCCTCACTTCCTGTTTGCTTTTCGTTGGCCCAGGACAAGAATCCTGCTCCCAAGCCAGGCTTCTCGAGCCTTTGTCCAAGGCTCATGGGAGCACTGGCAAGTCAGGGTGTGCAGGGACTCGCCACCAGCTGCAGCAGTGCTGGCCTGGCCCGGTCAGGAGCCCTAGATGCGACTGAGGCCTGAGGCAGATGAGCCAGGCTCCGCAGGGCCCTCTGTCCAGGCTGAACCTGGCTGGAGTCTTCCTGCTTGGGGTGGACCGAGCAGGTTGCTGCCCAGTGCTGTTGGGCATGCTTCTGTTTTCCGTCAAGAACAAACACGAGTCCTCAAAGCCTTTCTTGCACTTTAACACGACATTAATTGAACTCTTGTTTGGTTGAAAACTTCCTGAGGGAGAAATTCAGCCTACAGATTTGGTCCGTATGAGTGAGTGTTACCATTTTTAAAGTCAGAGGATGGTAGCTAGTTGGGTTGTGCCAACCTGAGGCTCACGGACACTGTCACCTTGTTTTGCTTTCCTTGTTCAGGTCAGGGTCTGAAACATTCTTGGCAAGGAGGTGGAAGAATTCCGAGCATCTCAATGAAGGCATTTTCCACCAGCACGAGCCTCACACCTTTATGCAACTTCCCTTCCTGAGGAAAGGCAAGCAGGACACTGCCCTTCCCGCCTCTTCCCCAGGTGCCCATGAGTCATGGTCGTGAACGCCGTCTCAGATCCCTGTTTTGTGTTGGGCAGAGTACCTTGGCTGCACCACACTGACCTTTCCAGAGAGAGGCTCTGGAGTCTCAGACGATCAGAACCGTTAATTTATTTGTGTCTTCTAGTATCTCCTGTTTTGACAATAAAAATCCTTACTACTTTCTCAAAAAAAAAAATAGTTTGCTCCAGGCGTAGTCTTCTTATGATTTTTTCAATAGAATGACCCACAAAATCTTGTGTACCACAATTTCCCTTTAGCTGAAGTCTCACTCTGTCGCCCAGGCCACAGCCTTGACCTGGGCTCATGCAATCCTTCCACCTCAGCCTTCCAAGTAGCTGGAACTACAGGTGTGTGCCACTATGCCTGGCTAATTTTTTTTATTTATTGTAGAGATGAGATCTTGCCAAGTTGCCCAGGCTGGTCTCGAACTCCTGGTAATTCCTCAGGTAATCCTCTCACCTCAGCCTCCCAAAATGCTGGGATTATAGACATGAGCCACTGTGCCCAGGGTGTACCACAATTTTTAATAGAGTGAAAAGAAATTAAGCTGAACTGTCAAGATAAAATTCCAACTATGTTTAAAATTATTCTTGACCCTAAAATTTGAAAGTGTCACGTGAAGTCAGTGAATCCTCAAGACTCTTGGGTTAGCATGGGACAATAGAAGAAATTTTATATTTCATTGGAACTTAAAGGTAATGTTCATTAAAGGTAGACTAGAAACTCTGAGACTGAAAACATTTCTGTGAGCTTATGTGGACTTTATATTTTCCTGGTGCCATTGTGTAGAAAAGGCTCCCACATACAAGAAGAGAGATATCTTTATTGTGACCATCTTAACAATATCAGTCCAACAGAATCTCAAGAATTTCCTAGGTAAAGTAATTCAGCAGTTTTTATTTAAAAGCCTATTCCAGTACAAGAAGAAAAGCCTAGAAAGAAATGTCTTTCTGTTACTGGTTATGGGGAAATTACAGTCATGAATTATTAACCTTTGAAAGATTGCTTTCTTCTCAGTTGTTCTGTGATGGGTTTAAAAGCAGCTTTCAATAAAGGATCTCATAATGCCTCAGAGAAACTCGCTGAGCAGGGACAGAAGGAAAAGAAACTTAACCACAGTTACTGTAATATCCAAAAACACATCAACCAGACTGTAAAAGGTTTTAACAAGTGGCAGGATGAACAGAATGGGGAGGAAAAGCAGGGTCATCTTTTCAAAACCAGAATGAGCCTATGATCAGTGTTGCCACGCCAACCCAAAATGAGCAATTCACCCAATGTGTTATTTCCTAGTTCCTTTCCGGGCTTAGCAGTTTCTGTGTCTGCTCTGGTTGAAATTATGCTTCTCAAATAGGGAGTTTGGTTCTCCCAGGACTGTCACTGACCCATTCCACAGGGCAATAAACAGCACTCTCAAAGGCTGGCAAACAGAACATTGAGAAATCGAGGGGGTATGTCTTCGTCATTGTAGATTTCCGTTCCTTCTGTGCACCTTCTCACTGCTGAAGCACTGAAGATTTCCTCCCATGCCAATAAAGAGCCTCAAGCTGTGAATCCACTAAAAGGTAGTAACAGTCATTTCCAGACCCACCACAGAGCACTCTGGCAGGGGCTGGGGGTGTAGCTAATACAATAATCCTGGGGTAAATAGTTTCAGAAAAAAGTGAGAAGCATCACCTCTACCATACTTATAGCCCTATGTCTTTGCCCTCATAGTTTGAAGATGAAACAGACTGTCTTTGTTTGGGTTTCTCCAGAAGTAGACCCTATGATTGCCAAGTACAAGTTTAAATGTAAATAGTTTATTTGGGAGGTAACTCCAGAAAATACCCATAGATGAGAAAGGAAGGCAGCAAAGACAGGGAGCTTTATCAAATAAGGCTGAGGCAGAAGTATTGCCTGAGCCCAGGAGATCGGAGCTGCAGTGAGCTGTGATCATGTCAGTGCACTCCACCCTGGGAGACAGAATGAGACCCCGACTCAAAAAAAAAAATTCATCACTGCAAGCAACTGGAGCTCAATCCTACCAGAGAACTCTGAGAAATACTATAGAACATGCAGCAGAATTCTCCCATCTAAGGAGTAATGAAGCCAGAGCATTCATCCACCAAATCCTTGTCCATCATTGGTTGAGTGCTGCTTCAGGGCTATTAACTAGCTGGCACCTCTGGTCTTCCCTATGTGCAAAGTCATGCATGGTCCATTAGCCAGTAGAAAACGAAAGCCCCAGGCAGAATCACAGGTGTTTGCAGTAGCCTTCATTCAGCATGACAGGTAAGATACACAGAACACCAACAGTGTCTGCTGTACAGATTGAAAAAAAGCTGAGATACAGGTGAGCATAGAGTTTTAGAAAAGTTGCGGGTGGCAGCCATAAAGAACAACAAAATCATGAACTTCGCAACAACGTGGATGGAATTAGAGCTTATAATACTGAGTGATCTCTCAACAGAAACAAAGAGATGAGTATCACATGTTCTCACTCATAAGTGGACCTTGAACAAGTACTGTATTACTGTAGGAAAGGGATTGAAAGTAGCGGGAAACTATAGGGAGGGGGTAGGGGGGATAGCTGAGATTGACGGTAGTCGATATTCACCTGGGAAGGGGGGGCACACCTCAACAATAAGGGTACTTCCACAATGAACATTTGTATACCTAACCCTGAATTGTACCCCACAATTTCAAAATAAAAATTTTTAAAAAGAAAAGTTGTAGGTGAGGAGAAGAACTCCTGTTCCACTTCAAAGAGAAGATGAAATGTCAACTGAGTACCAAAGAATGAAGAGAATTATCCAGCGAAAATGTTCCAGGAGGAAAGAATGGTGTGTATATACATAGACATAAAGAATGACAAAGCCTAGAAAGTTAGAGAAAATAAGTAGTTCAGTATGACTGGCGCATAAAGCTGAACTAGGATGGAAGGTGGAGAAGATAGAGAGGAGCAATGGGTGGTAAAGAGATGAAGTTTGCAAGTGAACAAGAGCATATCGGGAAGGGTCTCAATTTTAATAAAGTAATTCCCCTGGAATCATAGCAGTGCATGGCACAAAACTCTAATGGTTGGAAATATAACCATGGACTCATACCTGGATTCTAATTCTGGGCCCCATCACTGTCTAGCTATTGCTACCTGGAACAAATTGCTAACCCTCATAAAATGGAAAAATAATGGTACCTCTCTCATGGAATGATTGTGAAGGTTAATTCATATAAAGCTTTTAGCACAGAGCCTGACAAACAGCAGAATTCAGTAAGTGTCGCTGAAGAGTAAAATCAATTCACTTGAAAAATGAGAAAAACGTCACTGCAGTACAATGGGAAAATGATATTTGTTTTTTTCAGTAAGTGGCAATGGGCCAATTGTGCATTCATATGGAAAGCTATTAATCTTGACGCCTACCTCACACCATATCAATTCCATATGAATCATAGACCGAAATGGCAAAGGAAAAACAAAAATAAACTTTTAAATCATTGAATATATCTTCATGACCTTGAGGTTGGTGAAGAATTTGTTTAAGAACAAACAGAAGAGAACACGCAAAAAACTAACTGTAAGGAAAAGGTTTAGTAAACTGGACTACATAAAAATAAAAACTTCTGCCCTGAAAAATAACACTAAGAGAGTGAAAAGGCAAGCCACAGAATAAGAGAAGTTATTCACAATAGCTATAGCTGGCAAATTACTCATATTCACTATACATGAAGAATTTCTAAAAGACAATAAGGAAGGGTGCAAAGAATCTCACTGAAAAATGAGCAAAGACCTTGAACAGGTAATCCACAAAAGAGAATATCCAAATGGTGAAAAATATATTAAAAGGTGTTCAATCTCACAAGCCATAAGAGAAATGCAAATTAAAACCACTATGAGGTTTCATTACACACCCACCAGAATAGCTACAATTAAAAAGATAATGCCAGTGTTGGTGAGAATGTGGAGCAACTGGAACCTTCATATGCTTCTGGAAGTATATATTGGTACAACTAGTTTAGAAAACTATTCAACCAAACATATTCATCCCTTTTGATCCAGCAATTCCACTTTTAGATATATACCAAACAGCTATGTATACATTAGCTCATCAAAAGGCACAAAGAAAAAATGTGCATGCAATAGCCCTAAAATGGAAACAAATGTCCGTCATCTGGAAAATGGATCAACAAATTGTGGTATATACACAAAATGGAATTCTATTCAGCAATTAAAATGAACAATCTACTGTATATACAACGTACAAGAATCTTACAAATATAATGTTGAGTAAATAATGCTAGACACTAAAAAGTATATATATTATACCACTTACATAAAGTTCAAAAGCAAGAAAATCTAACTGAAGAGGGTAGAAGTCAGGAGAGTGGCTACCTTTGGGAAGGGAGATAGTGACTGGAGGGGGCTTAAAGGGAGGGTGTTTCAGGTACAATAATGTTTTATTTCGTGATCTGGATGGTGCTTACATGAGATGTTCACTTTGTGAAAAGTAACCAAGCTGAACACTTATGGTCTGTGAGATTTTCTGTGGAAATGTTAAACCTTAATATAAAATTTACTTTAAAACTCAGCAACTACATAAATCAGGGCAACCAAAATGCTAACAGCATTAAAATGTCTAAAGATGAACATCTTGGCATGGAGGCCCATGAAATAACTGCAAAGTCTCAGGTTTTAGTGACAGAAAAGCTGAACTCACTTCAAGTGTATGACCATAAATCTCAAAAGGCTCTCAATATAGTCAGATAATCCCACTATACTTCCTTGCTGTATCCAAGTTTCCTCCCTGAGACACTTCATTAACACCTTCCCTTCTCGCTTCACATTGCCAACACTCTCTCAGCTGAAGACCTCACCCCATACTTCACAGAGAAAATAGATGTCATTGTAGAAGAACACCCCATCCCACCACAGTCAGTCTGCCAGCCCACCTGCCTCTCTGCCTGTATCCTCTTGCTTTCCTCCAGAGGAATGATGCGTTTTTCTCATCCCCTCTCAGCTTCTCAAGGATGTCCATAATTATCCAGTTCTCCCCCCAGCATCATCAACTGCCACCCTCTGGAATCTAAACATGTCTAAAACATCAGTACCTTTTAAGACAATCTCCCTTTATATTGTATTCCTCTCCAGCCACTGCTCCATTTCTCCACTTTCCTTCAGAGCAAAACTCCTTACAAGAGTTGGCTGTAGGTGCTATTTCCTCTTCCATTCCTCCTGTTCTTTCTCCATCCCCTCTGATTTGGCCTTCATCTCCACCTCTCCACTGAAATGACACTTCTCAAGGTCACTATAGGTGACCAAACTCAATAGTCTCTTCTCAGTGCCTGTCTTGCTCTCAGAAGCATTTGACCAAGTTGACGTCTCCATTCTTGAAACACCTTCTCCTGGCTTCCGTCACACCACACACTCCTGCTTTTCCTTTTAGCTTTCTGGTTGACCTTTCTCAGCCTTTCTCCTCTTCTCTAAAACTTCCAAAGTTAAACTGCCCTACGGTAAGTCCTGGTCCTCTTTTCTTTACTATCCCCACTGTTTCTTGCTCCAAGGAGTCACATACCTTCTGTACCCTTAGGCCTCACACTTACATCTCCATCCTGGACCTCTCTTTTGACCTCTCAACTAAGACATCTAATTCTGTAAGACACATCATGCATCTCAAACTTAACATGGCTCAAATAAAAAACTATTGATTCCATTCCCTCCGCAATAAAATAGCCATTCTTCCACTAGCCTTACCCCATTTCTGTAAATGATACCACTTTTTATGAGTTATTTAAGGCAAAAAAACCCCACTAAGAGTCATTCTTAATAATTGTCTTTCTCACATCCCGTACCCAATCCAATCAGTAAGTCCTGTCAGTTCTATTTTCAAAACAAATTCAGAATCCGACCACTTCTTCCTATCTCCACAGGTACCTCCTAGTCCTAAGCACCATCACCCAGTTACACTATGAGCCTCCACACTTGCCTCCAGAGTAACTTTGCTACAGTGTATGACAGATCATGCCACTCCTACAAAAATCCCCCCAGCATGTCTCAGGGCAACAGGAAGCAGCTGTCTGAGAATGAAACAGCAAGAAGACTGTTCCAGGAATGGTGATCTGGATGGGAAGGATATATATGGAGTGTGAAGGCACCCAGACACCCTCAGAGAAGGAGAAAAAAAAGAATGAGGTTTACTTTTAGGCTTCTTCTGCCTTTGAAAATCCCCTAGGCCTGAGCAATATTCAAGGGAGATACATGATGCAGCTGATGACACTGGTTCTCCACCCATAGTCCCTCTGCCCTCCCCAGTGGACTCTTGCAGGCATTCCTGCGCACACCACAGACTTTTTGCATCTCTCTACTTGTCCCTGTGAAAAAACTGGGACCACATGTGGAGCAGGCCCCAGAAGCCAGGGAGTTCATGCTCCCGGTGCTAACTCCCATCATTGAGGGGTAGAAGTTGGTGCATAAATACTCCAGCTACCTTATTCCTTGGTGTAACATGATTGAGGCGTGTGCTCAGAGGGTCACCAGCTTGGGTGAACCCCAGTTGCCCACAGTGATAAACCACCTCACACAGCATATTGGCTTTTCTCCTTTCTCTGTCTCACTTCCTCACTCCCTCTCTGTGATTGCAGGAATCCCCTCCCTGAATTGAAATCCTTGTCTCAGGCTCTGCATTTTAGGATACCAAAATGACACATAATATTGTGCTTTTTATCACCAAAGTAATGCCTTTTATGACATCAAACAAGAACAATGCCATCTTAAATTTAAATAGACAAGAGAAGAGAGAGATCTGGACACAAAGTGTGGTGATAACATTTTGAAAAGATTTTAAAAATAGGAGATTAGCGGGCTCCGTGGCTCAGCTGTAATCCTGCGCCTTTGGGAGGCTGAGTTGAGTGGATAGCCTGAGCCCGTGGGTTCGAGACCCGCCTGGGCAGCGAGACCTCATCTCTACAATAAATCAAAAAATCAGCTGGGCGTGGTAGCACATGCCTGTAATTCTGTCTACTCGGAAGGCTGAGGTGGAAGGATCGCGAGAGCCCAGCAGGTGAGGCTGAGGTGGCTAGGGGTGCACTCCAGGAGTGCACTGCACTCCAGTCTGGGCGACAGAGTGAGACTCCAACTCAAAAAAAAAAAAAAATAGGAGATTGAAAGTCCATCCCAGGTGTTATATGAATGCTATCTTTATTCACTTATAAATATGGATAGAGTACATATTTAACAGCTGCATGCCTACACTCAAGAGCCTCTCTTATATCCATTAACTATTATTCGAACTCCAAACAGGTAAAAGAAATAGGATCATGATAAATTTGGGTGCAAAACTGTCTACAGCTGCCTCTAAAGAAGGAGGGGAGAGGAGGACACATTCTGCTCAGACAGTTTCACTTGTATGAAATCTAACTTAAGAAAATTCTCTCTCTCTCTCTCTCTCTCTCACACACACACACACACACACACACACACACACACACACACACACACAGACGGGAAATATATGCACCACTCAACAGTCTGCAAAACTTCCCTCCAGTTCTTTTGAAGTGAAATCACCACTCCCCCCAACCGCTCTCCCCAGATATCAGCGCTGCTGAAAGTGAAGGGCCTGTCCCTGCTGTGTGGTTTGGGGTAAAAAGGAGGCAGGATTAAAGCGCTCATTTCAAGTCCCAAAAGTAAAATACGACTTGGCCAACGGCAGTCCTAATTCTTTCCAGAACGCATCCCCAGAATTGCCCTTTTAAACAACCAGTCATTAACCCAACTCCGGGTCTTTTACAGCTGCGAAAAACGATCGTGCACATCATTTATTCATTACGCTTATTATTATTGTTATTGCAGAAAAGCAGTGAATTCCCGGGGAGGGGTTCAAAGGGTTTTTCGGAGGAGGGGAGAAAAGGGGGAGAACACGCAGGCGGTCAGGGACCGCGAGGAGCTTGGGCTGTCGGGCAGAGGTGCCCGGAAATCCCCAGGGAAGGATGCCGCGAAAGCGCCTCACCCCGCGCGCTCCCAGGCCACTGCGCACCGGCGCAGCTGCTGCAGCAACCGAGGAAGCTTCTTACGTAAGTCAAAGCCGCTGACATCACCTTCGCCGTGAGCGTCGCAGCCGAACTAGGCGCCAAAGGACAGGCGCGTCAGCCCAGCGCCCCTGTCTACCTCCTGGGTCGTTCCTAAATGATTCTGTCCTGCCAGATTTGGGCGACCGTGCGCCACAGGACCGCGCTTCGCCCCCTTCGGAGGGCAGATAATACAGAATGACTATGTATTGGGAGCCCTGGGGTGTTGCAAGAGTGAAGTCAACGGACAGCAAAGATGACTTGGGGTCTCCCATACCTCCTTCCTCGTCACCTCTCAGCCTGACTGGCTGGAGTAGTTCATACCTAAGTCCAAGCGCTGGTAGGTTTGGGCAACGTTTCACCGGGGCCAGGGTGTAACAGCCTGCGGAATCCTCGGAGGGTAGATGACACAGAGCCATTTAGTAGGAACCCTGGGCTGTTGAAGCAGAAAGGTAGCCCAGGGGTCTCCTCCATCTCCCGGGGCCCCGGAAACCCCCCTCTCCACCTCTCTCAGCCCCTCCCCAAGCACCCCCTTCCCGCCCCAGGGCCACAAGCGTTTTCAGCACGGCGCTACAGAGTTCACTCCAGGAGGCGAGCAGCGCCACGCTACGTCGCACAGGAGCGCAAGGCACAAGTTCGGGGCTCCGGGCAGCTCCTGAGGTCACAGCGAGTGTGACAAAATAGCTGCGGTGCTGCAGTGGCCCTAAAAAGACACACATTACTCCTTGAACCCCCACCTCTGAGCATGCGTGGGGTGGGCTATAGGGCTCAGGGCTGGGCTGCTGGGAACCACAGGAGTTTCAACACCCTGCCCCCGGGAAGGACGTGAAAGACGAGCCCCGGAGGTGAAGGACAGACCCTCTCTGCCTCCTGTGCTCCCAGGAAAAAAAACTCCCCTTTCTGCTCCCTCTCTGCCCATGCAGCCTGCGACTTCAGAAGCCTCCCTTTTAACTTTCCACCCTCTACATCGGCATCTTTGAATCGGAGTCCCACCCAGCACTGAGTCCGGGAGGACTGGGGTGGGTCCTGGGGCATGGGAGGGGTGGGAAGGCGAGAGTAAGGTGGAAGCTGCAGCGAGTGCCGCGCAACGGGGCTGAGATTGCAGCGACCGGGGAGGGCGCGAGGGTGCGGCGCAGACGGCGCGGGTACTCACGCACTGCCTCCTGCTTGGGGTCCAGCGTGCCGAGGACGCGCTGTACGCCGCCGAGCTTGCCCTGCAGCGCCCAGACGCGGCGGTGGGTGAGCTGGATATCGCTCTCGAGCTCCTGGAAGAGGCTGCACGCGTGCCGGGCCACGTCCGAGAGCTGCCGAAGGACGCGGGCCAGCGCGGCGGTGCTGACCGCGCACAGGTCCAGCATG
>NW_007246205.1:7833-22150 GCF_000164805.1 Carlito syrichta | reverse complement strand
CGGGCAAAGGCGCGATCGGGCAGTCCGGATACCCGGGCGGGGGGGGGCTCCTCTTCTCACCTGGCCTCCTCCTCTTCCCCGCCCTCTCCCTAGCAAATCAGTCCAGCCAGTCCTCCTCCGGGTGCACCGTTCCCTGGGGAGGATGAAAGCGCCCGGCACAGAAATTTCGGGGTGCGCCTGGTCTCTCCTCACTTGCTTCCAAACGGGGTCGACTGGCTCAGCTCCATCGTTCCTGCGCTCGCCGCCGCCACCCCGGCCACTGCCGCCGCCGCCGTCTATATAAATGGGCGTGTGTGTGTGTGTGTGTGTGTGTGTGTGTGTGTGTGTGTGTGTATGGGTGGGTGTGTGTGAGTGTGTGCGCGCGCCTCAGTTTGAAAGTACCCCGGCGCAGGCCTCTCCCCGCGCGCCCCTCGGCCGCTCCGGGGAGCGATTGCGCCCGGGATCTCTCTCACTCGCTGGGCGGGGAGGAGGTTTGGGAGAGGCGCTCTGAAAACCCGGAAAGAAGAATCCGCCTCCAGCCCGGGCGCAGGAGGCCGCGCGGGGGCGGCGGGGCGGACTCAGGGCGGGGGAGGCCGGGGCGAGGGGGGCGCAGCGCCCTGTGCGGCCGCTGGGAGTCACTGGTGGCCTCGCCGCGACGAGCGCATTCCAGCGCAAAGACACTTCCTCACATCCAAGAGGTCAGAAATGAGACTGTCAGCGTGGTGGGGGCGGGGAGTCCTCAAGTTAAGAGTTGTAGTGTGGGTAGCGAGCCCAGAGGGAGGAGGGTGGGGTATTGGGGATGCGGCAGATTTGGCGTGTTGAAGCAAGTTTATTGCCCAATTCCAACTCTGTGCAAGTCCTTTGGGTTCTTAGAGGGAAAACTAGGATAAATCTCAGAGGGCCCCGGGCTCTGGACACAATGAGATAGCTGGGGAGAGTGCCGGCATGGACGCAGTTGTGACCAGTGTGACCAGAATGCTGTTTATACCCGTTTCCAGGTATCACGTGGCTGCCTGCGTTGGGCACAGTCTCTATAGAATATCATGAATGAGACCCAAACCACCAATGAGCAAAATCTCCAGAAAACTACTTGCAAAACTCGTTGCAAGTTAGTAAAATAAACCGGATTGCCTCCTTGTCACCCTACTGTGCTGCTCATACACAGGATGTGTAAAGTTCTTTGTCAGAGAGATGATGATTCATAGAAGAAGAGAAAGTTTTCCCCTTCAGTTAACTGAACGGTATAATCTCTAAAAAGACATGAATTTTCTGTTGCAGCAGTCTACAGGCTGGATACTGTCTGCCTAAAACCTAAAAGAGTTTGGGAAATGTTAATAAAACACATGCTTTCATCCCGCCAAAAAGTATACTACAAAATTTTTTTTTTATTTTAAAGCCACAAGCCAGATCTTGGGAATGCAGCCTTCATTTCATGTTTCTAAAGAGAACATGGAAAAAATATGTTTTATGGCAACAATAAAGTCCTCCAGACCTGCAGTGGTGTCTCCTCTTCTCTCTCTCTCTCTCTCTCTCTCTCTCTCTCTCTCTCTCTCTCTCTCTCTCTCTGGCCTTCAGCGGGAGACCCAACAGTCAGCACTTTGGATTGGCCCACATTTTGGTTATAAAGGTTTCAACAGAGCCTTGTTTTATTCTACCTCAAAAAATAAGACTTTTGGCAAGGGAAGGTCCTTGTTCACAAAAGATCTAGGCTGTGGTCTTGGGGGTAAAAGGTCATAACGTCTGCAAGGCATACGTAAGTGATTCAGTAACAAGAAGAAGAATGATGATAATAATGAGGTGTATGTATAATGAGGGAGAAAGAAAATATGGCAAAATGTTCAAAATACTGAGTCTAGGTAAAGGACATATTAAGGTTCATTGTACATTACTTGGAACTTTAAATTTGGTTTTGTTTCCAAATAAAAAGTGAAAGAAAGAATATTTTGGAACAGAGTCTCTTAAGATTTGTTCTTTGCCTCATAAATCTGAAAAATATAGGACTGGCTGTTTTAAAATTTAGCTTGACTTTTTAATATGTTCAAAATTCTGAACATGAGTTCTGCTGGGTAGGCAAGCCAGACACTCCTCCCTAAACACATGGAAGCATGGAGAACAATGGGGGGTATTAAAGGCTTCCGGTTAGCAAGCCTTGTGGCAACAGTCTGCCCTGTCTCTCACTCCCCTCACCCAGAACTGTCCTATTAATAGCATCCAAGGGGCCAGTGGAGTGGGCCCAGCTGAATATTGACATGGGCAATGAATGAGTGGTGTGTGGCCCTCACTCCTAAAGAGCGTTTCAGATGATTGGCCAGTTCCTTCCAGGGCCCCCATGAGAGGTGATCTGAATGGAGGGGAAAGACCCAGGAAAGGGAGGGTTCCAGGGAGTAATTAAACTCAAGAACAGGCTAGCTACTAGTGGTCAGCACAGACTAAAGCCAAGATTGCAAGATGATTCAAAGCACAGCTCAAGGATGCAAAAGAAGCAGTCTCTTGGTAATCTCCTGCACTCCTACTCCTGTGCTAATAAAGCCGTTTGGTTAAAAACAAAAAGCTTTGATATTGATTTTTGATCTTGTTTGCTCTCACTGTCCACTCCCCTTCCTTTGGTGGCCCCCCAGTGATCTCTCCAAAGGCATGTTAGTTTTTTTTTTTTTATTTTGGGAGACTTTGAAAAACAGCCTCCTTCAAAGTCACCAAAAATAAAACTAATACAAATGGTCGTATTCATTGATATGGTTGGTCGATGTCTTCCCAATCCTCTGTAAGATGTGAGTAAAGATATCTTTAGAATACCCCGTAATAGTTATACATATGTAAAACTATCTAAATAAAAACCGGGCTAGCTTTGAAAGAGCAACTCCAAGACAGCCTCCTGCCCCCACCTCACCCCTTCCCACCTCAAGCCCCTCCCAAGTGATTTACCTTTCCCCCCTCCTACACATACATTTTTTGGTTTGGCTCCGGCTTTATAGAAAGAAAATACTGAAATTTCTGTAAAGGGTAGCAATCAAGCAACCACATGTAATCCTGATAGGATATGTGAATAGTCTTAACACTGATGAGTTTTCAACACACCCAGGAGTTGAGTCTTTCTTTTCCAAATCCTGGATTGCACCATTTTACTCTGAGTTTTCCCACAAAAGTTCTGATGAAGCCAAGGTTGCTATCTGAAGCCAGATGGATATACCTAGTTATGTGTGTTGACCTCTCCCAATCACACCCCTACACACTGCACACGTACACATATTTACTTACCATACGCTTGTAGCCAAAATGGAAGGGGAAAACAGCATTTTTAAACGACCCCGTTGCCTAATTCCCAGCAGTCATTCATGCAGCTCAAAGGCCAGCACAATTTCCCCATAAACCCAAATGTTCGGTCACTATAAACCTTATGCCATTGTAAAATGAATGAAATATCCTGCCTGTGTCACCACGCCCCATAATTACACTCCTGCCTGCTTCAGCCCAGAAGAAAGGATTGCCACTGGGAGCACCAAGCACCATAAGGCACCGCCATCCTCAGCATGGCTGTCCTCATGCCTTCCCAGAAACCTAGTTAAGTTTCTTCTAGAACCTCACAAGCTGCAAAGCAGATATTCCTAAAGATTCTTCACCAAAAATGTTCTGATTCAAATATTCTAGCATTATTTCTACTTTTAAAATATTTATTTTTTCTAAGAAATGACAGGAGATACATGGGGCACATCAGCATAATCAATTAATTATAGTAGCTGAAGTCTCCCAGCCTCCATCCAATTGCACCTAACCTCGGTTAATCACTTTAATTCACTCCTAAAATCCCTGTCACGATGATAAAAAGCTGTTAAATGAAAATATTTTTTCACTAATTTTCACTGAAAAAACGTATAAGCATTCCATCTCAACCTAAAATACCTAAACCGTTTCACAGATAGAAAAATATATCGAGTTTACATAAGTAAAGCCCAACCATTTGAAGGCAAATGAATATGATTGTAAATGAATGTCACAGTATCTTTAGAAGGAGGAAGAGCAGACTTGAGGGTGGGTAGTGAGGGGTGAAGGAGGAGGGAGAGGTTGTCATTCTTGGGAAATTGTTGGAGAGTTATGTGGTTCATACTGAAGCAGAAAACTTTTTGGAGCTCATGGTTATCCTACACTTAAACTTCACTTACTACGTTTACAAATAAAGTTCTAGTACAAAAAAACACCTTAAGGGAAAAATAAAGGCTAAAGATGAGAGAACCTTAAAACATAGAAAAGACTCATACAGATAGCAGACTGAAAGGTCACAGATGTTACTCACCCCTTTCTCCCTCACATCAGGAGGCTGCCATCTTCTGGTTCCTCAAGAGGTTCTCCCAGGTTTAATGTTAGTTGTTGAGTTCTGAGAGTCACCAACTCCGTTTCCTTTAGCTTTTTTCATTAATGGGAAGAAGCCAGCAGCCCATGGTTGTATGCCATCTTGAGTGAGGAAGCACGCATTCTTCCATATGTGTAGCTTATGATTAAACATGATGTCCAAAGCCTTCATTGCTTAGTTTTTGAAACTCAAAAGTCCTAGTTCTTCCAATTTAGGAACCTTGAATTTGTCTTTTTTTTTGTACAGTATTCCCAGAAAACTTGGGGGAGGGGGGAACATACTCATTAATATATCAAAATATTAAGCCAACATACTCATATTTACATGTATATTGATAACTATCATGTGTATAGTTTCGTAGGGGAAAAAGATTATAAACCACTACTGAAAGTCTCCTTTGTTTTAACTTGTGATTTTCTTCCTCAGAAATCTTCATTTAACCTATCAAGTCTAAATGACAGGGGTTTCACTCTACATTTTACTGACAGGAAAACATAGGCAGAAAAAAATAATGCCATTAAATGATTTTCCCAAAATGTCAGAGACTGTGAATTCAAAGACTGTGTTAACCAGCCTTTTTATCTTCCTGTGCAGAGAACTGTTGATTACTCACATTGTTTCCAGTGGGAGAAATTCTTACTTCTTTCTAATCTTCAAAAATCCTAGCCTCACATTTTACAACTGAATATAATTTTAAACATGCCAAATCTGGATCTAGTCAGAACTGCAAATACATAATTCAAAATAACTGACAGAGTTAAAGCAGATGGTGATAGCAAACAACAGTGGAGTTTCATTCACTTATTCATTCCTTTGGTTATGCAACAAACATTTACTGGATGCATCCATTTACTAAGTGCAAACATTTCTTGGGTGCTCGGGCCTCTCTGTGAGATGCCAGGGATATAAAAGGAAAGATAAAAACAACGCTCTCAAAGGATGCAGTCTAGTGAGGTAGACAGACATGTAAACAAATAATTGTAGTGTAATGCCAGCCAAGCTATAATAGAGATAAGAATTAAGTGCTATTCGGAATCCCAGAGCGATTAACACTGTCTGGGGGAAATATAGACTGGAGCAGGGTTTCTAGAAGCAACACAGGTTTCATTGCCGGTTCTTACAGCTTAGAAACACAAAGACTAAAAGCCGAGACCAAGCATCACCACAGGGTTAAAAACTAAATAGAGTGGCTAAAATTATGAGGCTCTCCAACCAGATGCAAGAGAAGATGAGCTTTTGACTAGAAATCGTTAAGTGACATTTCTAACAATTATTTAAAAAACCGTGAAAACCAGGCGGCAGGAGAAACAATGTAAAAATTATGTTGCTTTTTTTTTTAACTGACTTGTAATTTTCACTCTTTGGCTTAGTTTATAAAAAGGAAGTGGAAGATTTTTAATATATTCCCTATAAAGGAAAGCCTTCAACTGGGTAAGATGAACCACAGTCTCTAGGGCACATGGCACTAATAAAGCTAAGCTAAACAGCCATTCTCCAGGGGTTCATAACAACCCCCCCTTTAACTGTTCAGAATTTGCTCTTCAAGCACCTTTCTGTGCTGGCCTTGACCCAAAGGAAGTGCTTTTGACTGTGGTGGTCCTGAAATAAATCAGCTCTTTTTGAGAGGAACTTGAGGGAGTAAAATCTACAACTCACGTTATCAGTCTGGGATTGAGTCCTTGTGATCAGCAGAGGCAGCAAACTTCAAACTTTATCAAGATTGTGGTGCTCATTAAGGAAGTGAAATTGAGCCAGATTTGAAGGAAAGCACTGTAGTAATTACAGAGTGATGAAGATTTAAAAGCTATGCGCCCAGGCACGCAGAGCGCAACGTGTTTCCTTTGGGTTCAGAGACACCACAATTACAGGGCTTAAGGGTAGCAAAGCACCGAATTAGAACTCCCCATTAGTATGATTAATCACTGATATAAATGCAGGCACTAGAAAGGGCTCAGACTGATTTGTGTCTCTTCCAGGTACCCTCCCCCTTTTTCTCCCTCTATTTCCTTTACAAAACCGGGGACTTGGTAATAATACAACTCTTGCTTTAATGATAAGAAATTGGGTGCAAGAAAGTTAAAACTTCCTGAAGCTTAATAACTTCTCTACAACAGTGTTGGCTTTGCCAAGAGTTATATAATAGCGTGCTTTTTTTTCTTCCCAGTCTGCTAAATGTTAATGGTACAACAATGGCATGTTAGTAAATCTAAAAAGAAAACCGGAGAACAGAGTATTTTATGTGGATGTATAACAAGTTAACATTGCCATAGGAAGCTCAGTGACATAATAATATATGATATTGCATTAAACAGGTTATAACAAACAAACAACAAAAATATCTGGCTAATTAGCAATACTAGGTAAGAGTCTTGTTCTTTGTGTTACACCCTTCCAATGAACTTAACTAAAACATCTACTTGGCAGAAATAGTGTCCTGCCCTTGAAAATGATGCTGCTGGTGTTAGGTAAGTATTTTGGGGTCAGGATATTTGACTTGGTACCCCCTCATCAATACAACCTAAAAGTACAGCCAATTTTGTAAATGGGGAACACAAAGGCACAAAAAGATCAACACACCAATTCAAGCCCAACATGACCGGCCACTCAGAGGAAGAACTCTCTGTAAATGGAAATCCAGAATTCTTGGCACAAAGGCACTTTACTGGAAGGACCAACCTTTAAGTTGTACACCCAGGTGACCCTTGATGGGAAAGGTGATTTTGTCAGTGGGAGATCTATAACTGAAAAATGTCACTAAAAATTACTTATGTGGCCCTTTTCATATTTGCACATGAACTACAGGACTCCTGGGATCAAATGTGAGACAACCAACCAGCCATGCCTCTTAAATTATTTTTTTGGTGGTGTTTTCTTTCTTCACCTCAATTGTAAAGATCCAGGAATAACAGCCCAGTGCACAAAGTAGTCATTTTTATTTTTCATCCTGTCTCAATGGCCTCATAATGGATTCAATAAGAGTCTAGAAATAATGAAAGCTTCTCCATGGAGAAACACAAGACGCCATCAGGCATGATAGCACCTAGGAGTCTCCTATAGTAACGACAACACCCGCAGAAACATTGCAGGAGTCTGAATTTCCTACTTAAGAGGAAAATAATTTAAAAGGTGACCGTTCTATACACTCACTAGTGTACAGATAGAATATCAGGCCACTAGGATGACAATAAACAGTTGCCTAAGAATTTTGTTGAAAATAAAAGTTATAGTAAGTGCTTTGGTTACAGCTTCATTTGATCTGTTTTGAAACATGTTTAAAGTATTTCCTTCCTATTGACTTTGGGGGGGAAAGGGGGAGAAGCAGAAAAAGAGAAAAGAAGGGACTTGAATATTTAAAAGTATTTTCCATTTTTATTGTAATTTGTCATTATTTGCTGTGGGTGAAAGGAGTACTTGTTTTTAGACACCCATAGGCCTTGTGTAGTTTTACTACAGTGGGAAACACTTACCCACTATCCCCTTCTTCCAAACAGAATCCCAATTTTGTACTGGGTGGCAATGGTGCCCATCTGCTCACTGTCTCAGACACCCTTGTATTCAGGGTTGGCCAGATGACACAGCTCTGGACAAGAACATCTACATGGAAATCTGCTAGAGGTTTGTGGGAACATTTTTGATTTCCCAATACAAGATGTTACTGCTTCCTGCTTTCCCCTCTCTTCATCTTTAGCCCTGGAGGATGGACTCCACACTGAGATGGAAGGGCCATCCTGTGACCATGTCATACATGAGGATGAAAATCATATGCAAAGGTTGGTAAAGCCAAAGGAGAGGAGGCTCCTGGGTAACAAATGATAAAACAAAGTGGGTGCCTCATACCTGGACTCACTCCACTACAGATTTCTTATCTTGTGAGAAAAATATCCCCCATTTGAAAATATCATATTCTGATGATTTATTTAAGTGGAGAAATGTAAAAACTTATGTTATTTTGAATTTTAAAAAATGATAACAGACACTGTCATAGGTTCCCATTAGCAAAGACTGAGGTGGGAAATTTTTGGTGCAGATAATTTATGAGGGAAAAAAATATCCCCCACTGTGCATGAAGACAGATGCAGTTCTGAATGATAAGAGTACCAGTTCCTTACAAAGCAATGCTACAAATTTCAGGAGACCAGAGTTCTGGATCTGTTTCATTTATTCATTTCATAGATGTTATAGAACAAATGCCCACTATGTGTCTGTCACTATTTTAAAAATCAAAGAATCAACTGTGAACTAAGCAGAACAAGGACCTGCCCTCATGGAGCTTACTTTCCAATTGGGGAGAGACAGTTAAAAAATATTAAACAATCACTTGTTCATTAACATACAGTTTCGTATACAGTATTTAAAACAATAAAAAGAAATTATGTCTGCAAGAGATGATGTTGATTCCCCTTCCAGATTCCCTTCACCCGGCTCTGCTCTCTTGTGGATATTAGCTGCTCACAGCTGCACCCTGCTCTAGAGGATTTCTTGTATCTCACAGGAGCTACCTGGAAGGTTACATCCTCCCAGAAGAGCAGCCCATAACCAGTGACTCAGCAGTACAGTGCAGAACAAACTCTGAGCTGGTATTCACACTCCAGAGCTCCCCCATGGCTTCAGATGGAGCCTTCTCATGAATCTGTATCATTGCTTAGGTCCTTCCTCTACCACACCTATTCCTCTTGTCTCACAATTATCTGCACCCAAAATTATCTGCACCAAAAATTCCCCACCTCAGGCTTTGCTAATGGGAACCTAAGACAGTGTATGTTGTCATTTTTTTACATTCAAAATAATATAAGTTTTTACATTTCCCCCTTTAAACAAATCATCAGAAAACTTCCTCATTTGAATTAAGGTTTGTAGAAATTGGAAGGGCTTGCTTATAATTCACACAATTTGTCATCATCCGACTAAACACAGCTAGCCACCATGTTGGTTCTGACCAGTATAATGCTCTAATAGTTTTAGCTACTAATCATAAAGCATTTAATTTGACCCTCAGTTGGCCACTGGATAAGAAAAAATATGTAAGAATTCTTAATACTGAAACACAAGTTAATGCGAAGCATAAAAACAGGAATAATTATGATAATCTCCTCTAGATCAGTATTCAACTGATCAAAATCTTATTTCACATCAGGATGTTTCTGGCGCTGCAATAACTACTGTTAAATTTAGAAAGTATAATGATAATTTTTATCCTTTTTGCATTTACATTTATTAAGAATAAAGACTATTCACACTGTGATTTTTTTATGCTCATAAAAAGTAGCACCAAAACTTTTCTCTCATATGAGGTGGGAACCCCCCAAAGGGAATACTCTTTTGGAGGGCAGGTTCCTTGCAGGTAAGTGTTCTAGCATCAGTGCACCAGATAGCGTTGTTGTCAGAGGTTGTGGTCGGCTTCAGTGAAATTTTTTTGGAGAGTCTTTCAACACGTTTGCCCATTACATGATGGGTGATTTATGAGAGCACTTGCCCATACCATGCTGAGTTTTTTTCAGCAGTTTTTGACAAAAAAACGGCATGACCCCATCCCCCACCCTTCCCATTCACCTGCTCTCACTCCGAGTGACTTTTTTTTGTTTGTTTCCCCAGATGAAAAGAGTCCTCAAAGGAAAACACTTTGCCCATGTGGAAGAGGTGAAAGAAAAAATGGCAGCAGCACTAAAAGGCATAAAATGGATGAGTTCAAAAACCGTTTTGAGCAGTGGAAAAAGCATCTCAATAGGTATATTGCATCAAATGGGGAGTACTTTGAAGGTGACAGAAGTTTAAACATGTAAGAATAAATACACAACTTGTAATAAATAAATTCTGAGGGATTTTTGTCCCCATCATATTATCATTTTTTAAAAGACTCCAACTATTCCATATATAAAAAGCACAAAATGAATTATTAACATTATGTCATGAAAAGTTTTTGTCTATTTTGATGCCTGAACATAGATTTAAATTTCTACTGAATTTTGATGTACATTCCAGTCCCAGAACCATATCTAAAATCATATGTCAATTTAAAATTAATTTGTTGACACAGTCTATTTTTTTTTTTTTTTTCCATTAATCAGTAGTTTTTATTATGGTTTTGTGGGGTACAGTTAAGGGTAGGTGTACAATGACGTTTCATTCAGGCACCCTGTAGATAAGAAGTGTTTTCCCATCCCCCGACAGATATTTGCTACTGTTAATCCCATCCCCCTCCCCCCCATAGTTTCCCAGTACCATCCGTCATTTTCTCATAGTATTGCATTGGATGTTCAAGGTCCATTATATGAGTGAGAACTTTTATTATATAAGCAACTTAAGGTAAATAAGTAATGTCACTTATTAAATAAGAAAATATTAAAATTCATCTTTATAGATTATGAATACTGGCAAAAATGGCATATATTTCCTAATAAGTTTTAATTAATTGTTTAATCACTTATTAATCTAAAGTTAAACAGTATTTGCTTAAAATTGTGTCTTTTATCACTTACCTTTCAAAAAGAATAAAATGGCTTTATAACATTTCAAGGAACTAGAACGATGTTATTTTCAGAGGAATTCGAGTGTCCATAAAATGGAAATACTGAGATAGCTAGTCATTGCGTCACATATGATCTGAGTAACTATGATTCTTCTGTCATAAGTTGAGCTTGGAGCTGTAGTATGCCTGGGGAACTTAACATTTTATTATATTCGTAGTTTATTGGATAACAGTCCCTAAGTATTCAAAAGTAGAACATTGCCTCATTCTTCCCCACTCTTTTATTGCACAGCCTTAAGGTGACCACTTTCCTGCCAAAGATGCCCTAGTTAGTGTCCCATAGCCTATGGAAACTTTCTCTGCCCCAGGACCTATCTTATTATACTCTATTTTTATTTTTCTAAGCAGGAAGAACTGGGCTTAGCCAAGGAAAAATGTGTGATAAGACATAAACTGAACAAACGACACAAGTCTCTTACCTGTAGAAACTCTGAATTCAGTTTATGAATTCTCTAACCCTGGAGAATCTTTTACAATGACCTGTCTCCAAACTCAACATCTTGGTGTTTCAATATTCAAATACCTAGAGGGAAGGAAGTGAACTAAATGACTCTTCCAATTTTAAGACTATATGTTTTCAACCACTGATATTAATTTTTTTTTTTTTTGAGTTGGAGTCTCGCTCTGTCGCCCAGACTGGAGTGCAGTGGCCGCTCCCTGCCACCGCAGCCTCGACCTGCTGGGCTCCAGCGATCCTTCCGCCTCAGCCTTCCAAGTAGCCGGAATTACAGGCGCACACTACCACGCCCGGCTGAATTTTTTGATTTATTGTAGAGATGAGGTCTCACTGCCCAGGTGGGTCTCAAACCCGCGGACTCAGGCAATCCACTCACCTCAGCTTCCCAAAGGCGCGGGATTACAGGCTGAGGCACCGAGCCCGGCTGATATTAAATATTAATCCAAGCTGAACTCTTGCATGCTGGCTTATTGGGTTAATGTTAAAACACATGAAATGTATGTACATTGTAGATTATGCCTATGCCACAAGCATAAAACAATGCATAAAATGAAGGTAATAGAGGGAAACTATGAAATCTGGGGAGAAAAACTACCCAAATTTAGTTTCTATTTGGACCAAGTCCATCAGCCTCACAATAACTTTGGTTTGATCTCTCCCACCAAAAACAGAGGACTCCATTTTAGTGAAGCCCTGAAAACTGTATGGCCTTTCTCCTTTCTTAGTCTTGTTCTCCTATATATGCCAAATGAATGGCTAAAACTTAAAACTAAATGACAGATCAGTCCATGCATCTCCATAGCTGTGCAAAATCCCTCTGGGCAATTCTCTGTAAATAGAATTTACAAAGTAAATAGTATTGACCATGTAAACGCAGTATTTTAATTAAGCCTTCTATTGAGTTATAACACCGAACTTGAATACTTTATATATTAACGTCAGTATCTATTTATTATATACGTTGCAAATAGATAAAAACAAATCCAATCATCTACTATTAGACGATGGTTTACTTTGCTGTTTACTCATTTTTAAGAAACCCTGTAATGCATAAGAAATTGTCATTGTAAGGAGTTCTAATTGCATGAAGTTAGCCCTCCGTGGTTAGCATAGCATACAAAGGGTGGAGTAAGAACTCAAAGTTGGGAACCCTGAGCGTAGCATTCTCTCCTGGTGATTTCAATGACTTAAAGCATTCTCTGGGCAAGCCACCCATCCTTTCTTTTTTCACTTATCTTTCAACTCAGAATTCCCAGTTTCACATATGGCATTTCTGAAAACAAGCTTCAAGCAAAAAAGTTTAATGATTCTGGGATGAAATAAATCACCAAGTACTGCTGTCCAACACGATGTTTTTCTGGGAGAAAATGACTCCTGCAACCTTTTATTCATCATTGTCTAAAAGGGTTTCCTTGATAAGCACAGTTGGAGGTTTACCCATTTTAAATGACACAAAGACCCCACCTCAAATCCTTAGAGTTACTCTTCTGTGGTCCAAGAAAATTGTTAGGCAATAGCTTCCCAATAACCAGTCTCAAATACATTCCCATTACTTATTTTCCTCTAATGCCTACGCCCACCTTACAAATCCACTTATCTGCCTTCAGGGATCACTTTAGTAGATTAACACATGTTTATTCTTATCATGGTGTGGTCCCATCCCAACACGATAATGAGCTTCCTTTCTCCTACAAGCTACCACTATTTCTGGACAAGTGAACTCAATGTTCAATTCATTTAGTAAAGTTTTTAGCTATTCTCAAACTTTTTCTATTAGATACAGAATGAGGAGTATGGGGTTACCTTCGCCCTACTTCATGGTTTAATATGGTTTTCAACCTTGGCTACACATCAGAACCACCTGGAAAGCTTTACAAAATATTGACACTTGACCCCTACCTACCAAGAATTCTAGGTTAATTGGGCTAGGGTGCAGCCTGGGCATCAGGATTTTTTAAATTCCCCAGGCATTTCTAATGTGCAGCCAAGATTATGAATCAACTGGAGTAAGCAGAATTGATGTAAGTGTTGCCACTAATTAGCTGCATGGCCTTGAGCAAAAGAAATATTCATTTATCCAAAAGGTATTCCTTGATGTCTTGTAGTATGCAAGACAGTGCTAAGGGCTTTAACTTTCAACCTCCAAGATAAGTGAATTGGATTCAGATATCTATTAATTCAGTCAGCTAACAAGTATTGAGTTCCTATTATCTACCAGGCACTGTGCTAAACACAAGAGATAGAGTAGTGAACCACATGGACAAAATCCCTGCCCTCATGGAGTTTACAGTTTAGTTGGAGGAGGCATGGCCACATAAAAGTAGTGAAAAAGTGAACAGCAATGGCAGGTGAAGGATGGAAAGGGTGATGGGATTGATGGATAGCCAACATGCCAGCAATGGTGGGTATATTGGGGGTGAGAGAAATGGAGAGAAGTAGAAACAGTCAAGGAGATAACATCACCAGGAATTGGTAACGTATGGATATAGGGGTGAGAGCATGGAAGGGAAGAAGACCAATTCTTTGGTCCCAAGATAATGGGCCATTCACTAGGGTAAAGAATGTAGGAAAATAATCTCAGTCACCCTGGGAGGTTGTGAGGGTCTAGAGCTAAGATCTATGTAGCTGGAGGAATGAAACCAAACTCACCAGGTAGAGATCGGGCAGAAGAGGTGCCTCAACTAAAAAATTTAATGTCTCGTATGAGTGGTCATTTCTACACCTGCACTGAATCTTTGTATAGCTAAAAGGGTGAACCTTAAAGATCCCATTCCCACTGAGCAACTTGAAGGGGAAAATGAACAGAAGAACCAATTTTGTGATCTTATAATGATATGAGATACCAAATCCACTGTGGGCCTTGCAAGAGGGACCTTGCAAAGCATGGAGGCACTTATGAGAATAGTTATCTTTCTCTTTCTAGGTGTAGACTATGTTGCCCCTGATAATTAATATCTGTCCTTGGGAGATCTGTGCGTGTGTGTGTGTGTGTGTGTGTGTGTGAGAGAGA
>NW_007246205.1:0-7715 GCF_000164805.1 Carlito syrichta | reverse complement strand
AGAGAGAGAGAGAGAGAGAGAGAAGGAGAGGAGAGAAGAGGAGAGAGAGAGAGAGACCACAGCTACTATCAGACAAGCCGAAGACTAAAGACACGCATCTGTCCCTTCCCTCAGCGGGTAAGGTCCCCGTGGGGGAAGAAAGATGCGTCCTGGGGTGAGAATAGCCCCAGTAGATGGACATTCCAAAAGGAGAGAGGCATAAGTGGAAGAAGGAAGAGCTTTCCACAGAAAGGAGCTGACGTGAGAGAGAGGTGGCTCAGAACCAAGGCCAGGACAGGAAGTAGGTGTTCCTCTAAGAGTCCCCCTGTGACCGCTAAATACCTCAAGGGTTCCTGCAATTTTACATCCTTCCTTCCAAATGTGGTTTCCCCCTTTGATGCTCCTCAAACGTTCTGTGCAGAGTGACAGACCAGACCTGCATAACTGTCTGGCTGTGCTGGGGAGAAAAGTGAGAGTTGGGACTCCTAATCACTACTCCCCTCAACGTTCCCAGAAATCCTTATAAAGGGAGCAGCAACTTACCAATGGAAATGCCCTCCTGGAGTCCCAGACTTCCACCCACAGTGAAGTTCTTTGCACTTCCTAGTGGAGCCTGAAGTAATTCGTGACTCAGAGAGGCCGAGGGACCCCAGTGGACTATTTGGGAATGGTCTGGGATTCAATCTGACCCTGTTCCAAATACCATGAGGTGGCAACACTTAAAAGAGTGAGACAGAAACTTCCATTTGGTTTATGGAGGCAAAACACCAGGCAGAGTGCCTGGTTCAGACTTGGCACTCAGTAATTGGTAGCCATTATGATGATTATAATTATGATTATTGAGATTCAGTTGTTGTAGAGATTACTGTGGCCTTAAATGGTCTGGGAATGGTTCACAGAGTAAGAAGTCCTGCAGGCTCAGGACAAGTATATTGTAAGTGGATATACTTACTATTGTAAGTGTCATAAGTGGAGGGTTTGGACCATAGTTAAAAATCCAGCTCCAAATCAATCCTTATTCTTTTTTTCCCCAGCATATGTGTTAGTCAACTTAAGCTTGTGTACATCACACTTAGATCATAAATCTGAAGACTTCTGGGGGACTGCACCTCTTGCTCCAAAAATACTCATTCTTGTCCCTGTAGCCTTTTTGGTGCTGCTTCCCCAAGGGTCAGCAGATGCCTCAGAAGACCCATTGTGCTTCGTGCTAGAGACCAGAGGAGGCCAGAAGATGCAAAGGAGGTGAGAGAAAAATCAGAGCAAAGTAGAACCAAGGGGTAGGCTGGGGATGGAAAAGTGAGGAGGGTAGGGCCAGTCTGGGTCCCAACAGGAAACAGATGGCACGTTCAAATGAAGATTATTTGAAGAATATTATTTTATTAAGGGACTAATTATACAATGGCAACAATTGAACACAATGCAGGGACTCAGGGAAAGCAGCAGTAGACCTGTTACCATCCCTAGCCACAAAGGGAGGGAGGTTACCAGCAGGAGAGAAAGTCATGTAGGCAGACTTCCTTGAAAGAAGCAGTGACCTTAGGTCAAGGGAGAGAATCAGTCCAAAGATGGAATTGAGCATAATAAATATCTAGATATCACAGTCGCCTTACTCCCACCCTGACCTACTTCTGAGACTCTTCACGCCTCAAACACAAATAGAAGCCTGAGGACTAAGGAACCCCGTTGATGTAATCCATGTAGCTGAAGCTCCTAGGTCACGGATCAGGGTGGAAAAGAACAAATAGAAGATCTGTGGCACAGCAGAGGAGGAACATATAAGGACTGAGAATGAGTTGTTCTTGATTTTGTTTTTGCTTTTTTTGTCAAGAAAAGAACACAGGCCCATCAACAGCAGAACAGGTGAAGCATAACTAGCCTAGAAATGGTGTTGGGTTTACATTCACCATCCAAACTCTCTCTTTGCCCTTGGGACAAAAGGCAAGCCTCATTTTGAAAACAGCCATGTCCAGGAACAGGAGTAGGAAGAGAAAACCCTAAAAAAGAAAGCAAAGATTTGACAGTAAGAGAACAGCATGGAGTAGAATGTGACTATACAAAGTATAGTGGGTCCCTAAAAAAGGATCACAGTCTGGAAATCTGGGTTGAGGTGAGAGGCAGGAAATGAGGTCCAGCTGAGATATCACGTTTGTCATAGTCCAAGATGCTACTTCCTTTTCTTTTCTTTTTTCTTTCTTTCTTTCCTTTTTTTTTTTTTTTGAGCTGGAGTCTCACTCTGTCGCCCAGACTGGAGTGCAGTGGCATACTGCCGGCCACTGCAGCCTCAACCTGCTGGGCTCCAGCGATCCTTCTGCCTCAGCCTTCCAAGTAGCCGAAACTACAGGCGTGTGCTACCACGCCCAGCTAATTTTTTATTTATTGTAGAGATGAGGTCTCTCCAAGTTGCCCAGGCAGGTCTCGAACCCGTGGGCTCAGGGAATCCATTTGCCTTGGCCTCCCAAAATGCTGGGATTACAGGCTGAGCCATCTAGCCCAGTTCGTCACTTCCTTTTCTTTTTACCCATCCTCCTCCTGGAAGTCATACAGACTTTTTTCTAAAACCGCAGTGTGTGTGTGTGTCTGTGTGTGTGTGTGTGTGTGTGTGTGTGTGTGTGTGTGTGTGTGTGTGTGTTCACTTGTCCCTAAATGATCAGTATTCAATTAAATGCTTCTATTTTGGGGGCATTAACATCTCTAAAACAAGACGCAGAAAATCAGAGGGAGGCAGCTAGGGGCTGCATTTAATCTTCTCTAATATCGTACTGTGAAGAAAACTGGGGAACGAAAACATAGTCATTTAGAAAATGGTTGATGAGTCACTGATTGGCGCAGGGTGGAGAAAAGAAGTCATTATCCATTCAGAGTATGCCTGGCCCTTAAAAAAAGGCTCATCACTCTGCTAAAGGGGGCGTCTGGGCTTTAGAGACTGGGGGGCAGGGGCAGAGGGCAAGAACAGGGACAGAAAATGCCCAAGGCAGGCAGGGCTTCTCTTCCATCTAGATGCATCTGAGCCCTTGAAAACCCTCCAGTTCTAAGAAGCAGAAAGATAGCTTAATGTGCCTTGTCCTCCCTGTACCTCTTTCTTGAGACCTTAACAATACTTTTTGGGAAACATCAGCTTTAGGGGAAGCAGGCCAAGTAGAAGAGAAGGCACTTTTTGTGATCATAGTTTTGCCAACAGATTCAACACTCCATTACTTGCAATTATTGTTCCAGGTTCTGGACTACCCAGGTCTCCCCGCTTTTGACCTCTTTGTTGTTTATTGGCTGTTCTATAATCTCCTTCATGAGGGTGAGGGGATTTAGAATCTATCACATTAAAACAAGATGAAATGCTTACTGGAGGAGGAAGATTAAAGTCCTGGGTAAACAGAAGTTTGGAGATCGCCTGAAAATTTTGTTCCTGAATGTGTTATAGGAAAACAAAACAAAATTAAAAGTGCCTATTAAGAATAATGCCTTTGCCTGATACTTCTTGAACCTCAACATGCAGGTCTGGGCAATGGGTGATGGCTTGAACCAAAAAGAGCTTGATTGGTATGCAATGGGAAGAGTACAGAGTCAGGAACTTCAAGGAAGAGAAAATAATGAATCTAGATGGTGAAAGAAGGCAAAGGCCAGGTCAGGCTGTATTGAAGAAAAAGCCCAGGGACTTTTGAGAGACAATGAGAGAGAGGGGGGCAACTATTAAATTGTGATGGAATGGGGCTTTGATGAGAAAGATTAGTAGAGAGGAATTGGGCTGGGTGCTGTGATTGGAAATCCCTCTTTACATATCGTGTGTGTGTATGTGTGTTCACTTGTCCCTAAATGATCCATAGTCAATTAAATGCTTCTATTTGGGGGGCATTAACATCTCTAAAACAAGACACAGAAAATCAGAGGAAGACAACTAGGGGCTATATTTAATCTTCTCTAATATCATACTGCAAAGGAAACTGGGAATGAAAACACATCGTTAGAGTGCTATTTCCTCTCAATGTGCACTGAGCTGACATGGACGTTAGAGTGACCCAGATTTATACAGATTACAAACGTGAAGTATGTGGAGCACATCCCATCCATTCGTATGCATGCACCAACCTCCACCCAAGTGCAACTCTCTTATGTTATACTTTGGTTTGTTACTTGCTCAGTTTGTTGTTTTTGCTCATGCTAGGATAAACTTACCTGGAGACAAAAAAAGAAAATCTGATGCTGCAGCTACTTTGAGGAAAGTAGACAGAGCTACAAGGCCCAAATTAATCTCCACTTGGAATTCCATCCTGAATGGACAAGGGCAGCTGAGAACAGAATCTGCCAACTTCTGGTTCCCCATTATTTGAGAAACCACTAAGGTGCTGGAGGTAAAAGAGAAACTCAAAAGCCTGCAAACCAGTGAGGGATGTTTTCATTTTATTGGGATCCTGCAGCTTCAGTTATTTCTCATACAATGTTATTTTACATATTATTCTACGCACAACATACAATTTTACTAATAAGTTCTTAAATCTTTATTCTTCATCAGAATAAATAATATGTACTTGAATTGTTTTTCACATCAAATGAGTTACGTGCTGAAGCTGCAACAAGGTTTGAGAGATCCTGCACATGAGAATGAAAACCCAATCATCATGTTTAGGAACCACAAAAGGATGTATGTACTAAAATTGCAAGCACTTTCTTAGTCCCTGAAAATCCTGAACATGACTTTTAAGCATACAAACTCTCCTTTTATTCAACCAAAATCTAACTCTTCCAGAAAAAATAACAAAACAATATACTAAAAGAATTACTGAGCCAGATTTATTCCACAAATATAGGATCTTAGTCAACATTTAAAAGGCATTCAATAAAACATAATGTCCATTCTGTTGATCATTCTTAATCAACCATGAATAAAAAGACACTTCCTTTAAAGATACAGAATATCTTCCATAAGCCAACAGCCAATACCAAACAAAAATCAAACAACAAAGAGCTGGAAGCATTTCCACTAAAAGCAAGGAAGAAACTGTTGCTGTTCCATTGCTCTTCCACATTGCCTTGTAGGGTCCAGTCACTATGGCAAGACGTTAAAGTTAAGTAGCTAAAAGAGGATAAACTTATCAACATTCTCAGATGCTTGTTTGCTTGTTTGCCTGGAGAAACCATAAGAATCTAATAAAAAAATCAAAGGGGCCAAATAATCAAATGTATTAAGATAGGCCAGTTATAAAACAAATACACAAGACTCATTTATAGCATCTTTTCTATAAATTAGCAATATCCAGACAGAAAATGCATTAGGAAATGACTATGTTTATAATAGTAACATCTATTTTTTTAACATATTTTGTATTATAAAATTGTGGGGGAGACAGGGCAAGATGGCGACAGCATAGGTGAACTGGTGAGATTCTCTGAACGGACCAAGACTGTATACTGCTGAATAGACAGACTGTAAAGCAGAAGGAAAAGTGAACAAAGCCAGAAGACCCTCATAAGGAAGAACAGGTCATCGCAGAAGAAAAATAAAAGCAACCCCACCTTCCCTCAAAAACAGAATTGAAGAGGGGGAGGGAAAGGGGGAGAGGGAGAAATATCTACAGAAATGAAGAAAAACCAAAAGAAGAGTATGGGTCTCTCCCAGATGCCTGGGAGAGCAGACACTGAGAAATCTGACTTTGGAATGCAAACAATGAAAAGTCCCCAGAATGAAGGGTCTCAAACTGCAAATGTAGATATCAAAACTATAATGGAGAGATTAAAAAGAATTGAGGAGACACAAGAAAAAACTAGGAAGGAGCTGATATCTGAGATAACAGTAATAAAGAATACTGTGAATGAAATAAATAACAAATTGATGAGCATGGAAAGCAGAATTACCCAAGCAGAAGAAAGAATCTCAGAGCTTGAGGACCAAAATATAGAAATAACCCAAACTCTTAAAAACACAGAAAATAAGCTCAAAATGACAGAACAAAACCTTCAAGAGATGAGTGACTACCTCAAGAGGCCTATCCTAAGAATAATCGGACTCCCTGAGGCAGAAAGAGAAACAGAGACCACATTGGAACAAACTTTCCATGAGATCATTCAAGAAAACTTCCCTTATCTAATCAGTGATACAAAAATTCAAACATAAGAGATTCAGAGAACCCGCACAAGACAACAAATGAGAAGACCAACTCCTAGACACATAATAATTCGCCTAAATAAAGTAGGCACAAAAGAAAAAATCCTAAAGGCAGCAAGAGAAAAAGGCCAGATCACCCACCATGGAAGACCAATCAGAATAGCAGCAGATTTATCTGCAGAAACCCTGCAGGCTAGGAGAGCTCGGAGCCCTATCTTCAAAGTCCTAAAGGATAAACAATTTCAACCAAGAATAACCTACCCAGCCAAGCTAAGCTTCATCAGTGAGGGAGAATTAAATTCTTAACCCAGATATCCAATCCCTAAGAACTTATGCAGCCACAAAACCATCTCTACATGAAACACTTAAGAAAGTACTAAACACAGAAGAAAAGGAAAAAAGAACAACGTTCTTAACAAGAGTACAGGGAAAAGAATAAAATATACACGAACCAACCCCAAAAGCAAAAGAAAGACAAAAAAAAAGAAAAAGAAAAAAGAAAAAACCAAGTGGAAGAACAATAACTCAATAAGAACTCCATGATAGGGACGAACTCTCACATTTCAATAATGAGTCTGAATGTGAATGGACTAAACGCACCACTGAAAAGACATAGAATGACAAAATGGATAAAATATCACCAGGCAACAATATACTGCCTTCAAGAGACCCATCTCACTAGAAAGGACATACACAGACTCAAAGTAAGAGGATGGGAAACAAATTTTCAGGCGAATGGAACACAAAAGAAAGGAGGAGTCGCGATCCTAATTTCAGACAAAATACCATTTAAGCTATCAAAAATTTAAAAAGATACAGAGGGCCACTGCATAATGATAAAAGCTTCACTCCATCAACAAGAAATATCTATCCTAAACATATATGCACCCAACATAGGCGCACCAACATTCATAAAGCAACTTCTAGGAAAACTAAAGAAAGACATTGACTCTAACACCATAATAACTGGGGACTTTAATACACCACTCACAACCTTAGACAGATCATCAGGACAAAAAATCAGCAAGGAGATCCGGAACCTCAATGAGACTCTGGACCAAATGAACTTAATTGATACCTATAGAACACTCCATCCAAAGACCACAGAATACACATTCTACTCATCACCACATGGAACATATTCTAAGATCAACCACATAATTGGACACAAATCAAGTATAAGCAAATTTAAAAGGGCTGAAATTCTACCATGCACCTTCTCGGACCACAGTGGAATAAAAATAAACATTGACACCAACAAAGTCCCCCCAAAACCCACAAAGACATGGACACTAAACAGCATGATGCTAAATAACTCCTGGGTCAATGATGACATCAAAATAGAGATCAAAAGATACCTGGAAACAAATGAAAATAAAGAAACATCTTACCAAAATCTCTGGGATGCCTTAAAAGCTGTAATAAGAGGGGAATTTATATCCCTACAAACACACATGAGGAAAATGGAAGGAACAGAAATTGACAACCTAACAAGCCACCTAAAGAAGCTGGAAAAGCAAGACCACAAAAACCCTAATTTCAGCAGAAGAATCCAGATCACCAAAATAAAAGCCCAAATCCAGGACATAGAAGACAAAAGATAATACAAAAAATCAATGAAACAAAAAGCTGGTTCTTCGAA
>NW_007246204.1:7896-8882 GCF_000164805.1 Carlito syrichta | reverse complement strand
TCAGTACAATAACATGCTGTAGAGGTTTGTATTCTAGGAGCAGTATGCTAGCTATAATATGTAACCTGGGAGTGTAGTAGGCTAGACCACCTTGGTTTGTGTAAGTACACTCTGATGTTCGCACAAAGACAAAAATTACTTAAAAACACATTTCTCAGAAGTAGCTCCATCATTAAGTATTTCCTCTTTTTAAATTCTTAATTGGATTAAAAAACAATTTTTAAAAGCTCATGACCCACTCACTTACTTAGCTCAGGTACGTGAGACATTTGAATATACCAGACCATAGACAGTTCTTCTGCACGCTCCTCCCATCACATGAAGGTGTGTCGCTGTTGATAGCTGGGAACTTTGCAAATGATAGGAGGCCTGTTAGCTCAGGGGGTCTTTCTTCATGGTTTCCATTTTTTTTTTTTTTTTTTTTTTTTGAGTGGAAGTCTCACTCTGTCACCCAGACTGGAGTGCAGTGGCCGCTTCCGGCCACCGCAGCCTCGACCTGCTGGGCTCCGGCGATCCTTCCGCCTCAGCCTTCCAAGTAGCCGGAATTACAGGCATGCGCCACCACGCCCGGCTGATTTTTTGATTTATTGTAGAGATGAGGTCTCGCTGCCCAGGCGGGTCTCGAACCCGCGGGCTCAGGCAATCCACTCACCTCAGCCTCCCAAAGGCGCGGGATTACAGGCTGAGCCACCGAGCCCGGCTGGTTTCCATTTCTTAGAGAACTTGATCAACATCTTAGACAATAAACCACATCCTGACTGCTATTCACTAAAATTTTGTATCTTAACCTGAGCCCAAGGACCTAGACATATTCATCGAAGAGTTTACAAACATCTGGGTGGAGAGTCTTTCCAAGCTTGGCGTTTTCCAAACAGTAGGCCTGGTCATGACCTACCAAAAAGTTTTCATTGTACTTATCCTTTCTACTTTTTCTCTCTCTTTTATCCTTGTCAATTCCGTTCTCTGATTTTGTGCAGTTTTTTCTA
>NW_007246204.1:0-5821 GCF_000164805.1 Carlito syrichta | reverse complement strand
TCACTGTCAACTGTCATCCAGGCTGGAGTGCAGTGGCATGCTCACAGCCACCACAGCCTTGACCTGCTGGGCTCAGGCAATCCTTTTGCCTCAGCCTTCCAAGTAGATGAAACCACAGGCACACACCACCATGGCCAGCTAATTTTCTGATCTATTGTAGAGACAAGGTCTTACCAAGTTGTCCAAACTGATCTCAAACCCTGGGCTCAGGCAATCCTCTTGCCTTGGCCTCCCAAAGTGCTGAGATTACAGGTATGAGCCACTGCACCTGACACATATCTTATTCACTTTGATTTGCTCTTCCCACTTTTTCTGTTTTCTTGCATTTTAAAATATGATCAAGTTACCTGTCTTCATCTTTAACCATACCTAAATTTGGAAATGCCTCTGTAATTTTTAATTCTACCTGTGGTCTCTTCTCTGTCTCAATATTCATTTTTCTATCATATGAAAACAAATTCCCAAATGTCTTCCCTCCGAAGATCCTATATTGTCCATGGCTTCTCCCTCTCCTCAGTAAGAAGATAATTAAAGTGCTGTTATTCCTCATCTTATCCCCTAAACATTTGACTGATATAGTTCTCAATTTTTAGTTCCAGACTATTAAGTTTTCCCATGCAGGTGACTATCACCCCATACCCTGGCCTAATCAGACTAATACCGTGCAGCTCGATCCATAGGAATCTACGGAGGCAGTGATGTATTCACACAACTCACATAAGCCCTTGATCCCATACAACATAAACCTTTGCCTGTTATAGTAAATATAATTAATCCACTCTACATTCTTTTTTAAAATTATAGTTGGAGTCTCCTTCTGTCACCCATTCTGGAGTGCAGTGGCGTGCTCACAGACACTGCAACCTCGACCTGCTGGGCTCAGGTGATCCTTCTGCCTCTACCTTCCAAGTATTTGGAACTCCAGGCACATGCCACCATGCCCAGCTATTTTTTATGTATTTATTGTAGAGATAAGTTCTCACCAAGTTACCCGGGCTGGTCTTGAACCCATAGGCTCAGGCAATCCTCTCACCTCAGTCTCCCAAAGTGCTGGGATTATAGATGTGAACCATCACGTTTGGCCCCAATCTACATTCTTGTTAACAGTTGACAACTAGAAGAGCATAGATGCAAATCCTGCAGCTATTTGGTTTCTAGCTTTACATTCATTGAGGACTTATTAGGGGACTCCTATAGCACCAATATATATGTTGAGCTCAAATGATCCTTGTAATGACCTCTTGCTCCTGTTTTAAGGATGAATTTTTAGTTGGAATGAAATGTCAGGTTGAATGGGATGACAAATTGAATCAAAGAACAGGTTGCAACCCATTTGGGTGGTAACAGGTAACAGGAAGTTTCCTTCCTCCACAGTACCACCAAACTTCCGCTCGAGGGACTTTAAAGTGAGAGTACTTACCCTTGTGTACCTCTCAGACATCCAAGACGTGGGTACAAGTTTACAGCTGCCCTACAGGAGTAGTGAGCCCTTTTTCCCAGCTGGAGAAACATGAGGAGTGATTCAACTTCCCTGTAGCAAAGGAAGAGCTTACCCTCGATTCTGGCTTCTGCAAGGCAGGGTGAAGTAAGGACAGGCTCTTGCAGATCTCATTTCCCCGTGCATCCTTGTCTTGGTACAGGGCTAACATGCAACTCATTCTGATGGGGTCTGTATACCAGCTGATAGGGAATGGAATCACTTGATCCTGCAACCATCCCGTGGTGCATGCAGAGCGATCACTCTTATTTAGTGTGGATACTGTAAATTTTATCCACTCCATCCAGGCATTTGTTTCCTTATAACCAGTTTTGAGTGCTATAGTCTGTTTTAAATCTTTAATTTCAACTATAGTTACCTTTTGGGGATCATTGCTAGGGGAGTCATAATAATCATTGGGGTTCGGGGATGGTTTCGGTGTACCTACAGCTACAGTTTTGACTACAAGAAGGGTTAATTGTCCTTGAGGGTTTCATCCTGAAACGTCAGCTCCCAATCCATAAACTCGAAGTGCCACCTCAGGTTTTTTATTTAAATTAGCATAATCATTAATAGTTGGAAGTATAGGATTACATTCTAAATCTCTATAGGCTGCCAGTGGAATTCCCTTAGACAAGTGTATTTTGGGTTTCAAGGACAGTAGGGGCTTTTTTGGGGGCTTGCTTTTCAACCTTGAATTTGGATAGTCCACCATACATTATCCCAACTGGAACAGGGGCTTCTGTGGGTTTGGGGAGGTCCCTCAAAGTTTTTCAAAGATTTTTGTCTGAGATAGCTGTCTTTGCTTTTCTAGGTTTTCATGAGGCAAAATTTTACATGCATCAAATTTTATAGTTTGAGGTGGTGAGATTTTAGTCACATTGATTGTCAAGTTAGTGCAAAAGAGATAAGGCTTACCTTTGGTTGCCTGTATATTAGTGGCCCATAAAATTACAATAATAATAGAAGACTGCAAGTAATTAGACATTTTGGTGGCTCTCAAGGGAGGAAACAGTCCCATGGGCATTCCGAATTAAGAGGCTCTTGACATAAATGTCTTAATAAAACAAATAGCTAGGACAATAAAAGCAGTCACTATAGGTAGGGTTATAAGGAGAACATCAGGGACATTTATGGAGACTAAATTTTAAATTAATTTTTTCTTGTTTTTATTCTTAGAAGTTCCATTTGAGAGACTTTCTGCTTGTCTTGTCTCTCTTTCGCCATAGTCCCTGTTGTCGATTTCTTGACTTGGGTGTGATGTGCTCACCCCTTTCCTGCCACTCGGAAGCCATCTCAGTCGTCAGGAGAATTCGGGATGGTCCC
This sequence comes from Carlito syrichta, assembly GCF_000164805.1. NCBI lineage: Eukaryota > Metazoa > Chordata > Mammalia > Primates > Tarsiidae > Carlito > Carlito syrichta. Next base: position 3,018 of record NW_007246204.1, on the reverse strand, counting down.
TTCCAGTTTGGTTGGAGCTTAGTTTCCTTCCAAGTCTTGATCAGCACCCAGTCGCCAGGCTGAAAATGGTGAACTGTGAACGCAAGAGGAGGCATTTGGGCAAGAAGTCCTTTTAATCTAAGGGAAAATAGGGTAGAGGAGATGGCTGAAATATATTCTCTTAAAAATGAATCTTTGGTTTCCAGGGTCAGTAAATCTGTTGCTCTACCAAGTTAGGGCAACTCATATAATAGTTCATAGAGTGACAAATACAAATCCCTTCGAGGGCTGTTCTAATCTGGAGGAGAGCTATAGGAAAACATTTGACCCAGGGCAACTTTATTTCTAACATTAGTTTAGTTATGTAGGTTTTTAGAGTTTGGTTCACTCTATCCATTCTGAGGATGGTGAATGCCAGGGCATGTGAAAGTACCATCGCATTTGGAGTGCTGTTGTAATGTCTTATAATACCTTCTAGGTAAAATGACTTCCAGTATCCAAATCAATACTGGAGTGGGTTTTTTATTAGACCCACTCTAGAGATTGCCTGTTCCAGAAGTCTTTTTTAAAAAGTTGTTTTTATTATTTTATTATAAAGATGTGGGGTACAGTTCACGATTAGGTATACAAACATTGATTATGCAGGTACCCTTGTTGATGAGGTGTGCCCCTCCCTCCTCTAGCAGTTTCCCTCAACTGCCAGTCCCACCCCCCTTCCCTGACATTTCCCATTACCCAAAAGTATTTTAATTACAGACCCTGTTGTAGCTGTTGTCATTGGATATGCCCCCACTCACCCAGTAAGATGGTCAACAATTACTAGTAGGTATTTAAGTTTTCCAACCTTGGGCATTTCAGTGAAATCAATTTGTATATTTTTGGAAGGATCTTAATCCAGGAGATCTTTCCCTTTTTTTTTTTTTTTTTGAGTTGGAGTCTCACTCCATCACCCAGACTGGAGTGCAGTGGCCACTCCCAGCCACCGCAGCCTCGACCTGCTGGGCTCCGGCGATCCTTCCGCCTCAGCCTTCCAAGTAGCTGGAATTACAGGCATGCGCTACCATGCCTGGATGATTTTTTTTGATTTATTGTAGAGATAAGTTCTTGCTGCCCAGGTGAGTCTCAAACCTGTGGACTCAGGCAATCCACTCACCTCAGCCTCCCAAAGGCATGGGATTACAGGCTGAGCCACCGAGCCCGGCAACCTTTCCTCTTTTAATGAGCCTCTGATTAGCTTTTTATTTATTTTCTGACAAATTATACATCCTTCACAGATTTGTTTAGCAATAATAAAATGCCTACACATATTTTCATTTTCCTGCGCTGATTAAATGTCCAAGATATTTAACTTCTTGTTCTACAAATTGTAGTTTCCTTTTAGAAGCTCTTAGTCCTTGCTGTCTCAAGAAATTAAGTAATTTTACAGTTGTTTTAGAGATGTGGGTTTTATCTGTTCCCAAGATTAGGAGATCATCTACATATTGCAAAAGGTAAGTGCCAGGCAAAGGCAGAAATCCTTCTGATACAGTTTCTAAAGTTTGGCCAAATGATTTAGGAGATTCAGTAAAGCCCTGTGGTAACACAGTCCAGTGATACTGTTGTTTTCTTCCATTCATAGGATTTTCCCATTCAAAGGCAATGAGGTCTCTACTCTTGGGGGTCACTGGGCAGGCCCAGAAAGCATCCTTGAAGGTTACCACACTAAACCATTCATATTCATAAGGGATTTTACTAAGGAGGGTATAGGAGTTTGGAACCATAGGAAGGTGAGTTTGAACTATTTGGCTTATTGTCTGTAAGTCCTGCACTAACTGGTAGGATTCATTGAGCTTCTTTACTGGAAATATCGGGGTATTATATGGTGACATGCAAGGTTCCAAAAACCCATCCTTAAGAAGACATTCAATTATCAGTTGAAGTCTCCTTTTCCCTTCCATAGAAATAAGATACTGTTTTCTACAGACAATTTCATTTGACTGCTTTAAAGAAATCTGTAGACCTCCCCTATTTCCTTCTCTCACCCACACTTTAGGGCTAATTCGTTATTCTTCTTCCTCTGTGAGATATGCCATTTGGACCTTAAGTTGACCTTGTTCTATCCCTACATTAAGGCCCATCTGGACAATTAGGTCTCTGCCTAGAAGATTTATTCCTGCTTCTGGGACAAATAAAAATGACCCTGTCATGTCTCAGTTTCATTTTTTTTAATCATGGGTTCAAATATTGGAACCGAAATCCTCGTCCCTTTACTCCAGAGACTAGAAGCTTGTAAAAATTGAGCATTTTGGGGTTGGAAGATTGGGGAGGTATGAGCTGCACTGGTTTCAGGGAGGAAGATAGTGTCCTCCTCATTGAACTCCACCTTCAAATTTATCAAGGGTTCCTGGTGGGGTTTGATAAAGGGGAACCCCTGACCTCCCTATTCTGAATCTAGTGCCATAAAGGAGACTATTTCTTCCTTCTTTTTCAATTCAGGACAATCTCTCTTGAATCGCTCTCTGGTTTCTTGCTATGATAACACCCAGCTCCCTTTTGATTAAATTACCTTTTCATAGTTCCTTGTGGATTAAACCTTCCTCTAGTCTGTCCCTTTTGATACCAAGGTCTCATGTGTGTGTAGGGTAGTATCACATTTCTTTTACTGAATTCCCTTTCTACAGTGCTTACCATGAGGGTGGCTCTTTGGTTTTGCTTTTCCTCATCTCTTTTAACAAACACCTTTTGTGCTTCTCTTAACAATTCCTCAATGGTTTTTCATTCCACCCTTCCAGCTTTTGTAACTTTCTTGCAATGTCTGGCCAATTCTTGGTAACAAAATTAACCTCTAGAAGGCCCTGTCCTACAAAGTCTTCTGGGTTAAACCCTGAATACTTTCTCATTTGATCTCTACATCATTGTAAAAAGCCTGTTGGAGTTTTTTTTTTTCCTTCTCTTACTGGATGTCAAATGCCTTTGAGACATTTGGGATCTCAGGGATAACTCTCTGACCACTTAAATTGTCAATTCCCTTAAATCTTGCATTTTAACTCTATCTTCTGG
>NW_007246203.1:73036-81054 GCF_000164805.1 Carlito syrichta | reverse complement strand
TCAGCCTCCCAAAGGTGCGGGATTACAGGCTGAGCCACCGAGCCCGGCTTCTCTCTTCTTTCTTTCTTTCTTTTTCTTTCTCCCTCTTTCTCTTTTTCTTTCTCTTTCTTCTCCTCCGTCTCCCACTCTTTCCTTCCTTTTCTTCCTCTCCTTCTGCTCCCTCCCTCCCTCCCTCCTTCCTTCCCTCCTTCCTTCCTTCCTTCTTCCTGTCTGTCTGTCTACTCTGTCACCCAGGCTAGAATTCAGTGGCACAATCTCGGCTCACCGACCCTTGACCTCCTGGGCTCAGGTGATCCTTCTGCCCCAGCCACCTGAGTAGCTGGGACCACAGTGTGCACCGCCATGCCTGGTTAATTTTATTGATTTTTGTAGAGATGAGATCTTGCTATGTAGCCCAGGCTGGTCTTACCTCCTGGCCTCCAGCAATCCTCCTGCCTCAGTCTCCTGAATAGCTGGGATCACAGGCATGTGCCACCACACTGGCTAATGTTTTTGATTTTTGTAGAGAGGAGGTCTTGCTGTGTTACCTGGGCCCGACTGTAGACCATGTCTCTGCAGCTAGCCAGACCTGTCACGACCACACAGCTCTCCTCGTGCGCTTGCCTCTGCTTTGCAGAACTCCAGGCCACAGGAGCCTAAACGCCGCCCAGTCTGGGTGTTCCCTGGCAGGGCAGGGCTCGGCTTCTCCCCTCCAGGCCAAGGGTTGTCTGGGCCTGCCACCTCTCACGTGAGCCCACTCCCCTCCAGGTGAGCTTCAGCATCGAGGCCAAGGTGCGGGGCTGCCCCCGGGAGAAGGAGAAGTCCTTCACCATCAAGCCCGTGGGCTTCAAGGACAGCCTGACCGTGCAGGTTGCCTTCGACTGCGACTGCACCTGCCAGGCCAGGGCCGAGCCGCACAGCCGCCGCTGCAACAATGGCAACGGGACCTTCGAATGCGGGGTGTGCCGCTGCGGGCCCGGCTGGCTGGGCTCCCAGTGCGAGTGCTCTGAGGGGGACTTCCGGCCCTCCCAGAAGGACGAGTGCAGCCCCCGCGAGGGCCAGCCCGCCTGCAGCCAGAGGGGTGAGTGCCTCTGCGGCCAGTGCGTCTGCCACAGCAGCGACTTCGGCAAGATCACCGGCAAATACTGCGAGTGCGACGACTTCTCCTGCGTCCGCTATAAGGGCGAGATGTGCTCAGGTGAGGGGCGCACCACCCACCGGCCCACCCCTCACCCCCTGCCCTGAAAGTACAGGCAGGCCTGGGGTCCCGCAGAGGTGGTCAGAGCTACGCATCCGTGGTTCCTGATTTTTTTTTTTGAGTCAGGATCTCACTCTGTCTCCGGGCTGGAGTGCAGTGGCACAGTCATGGCTCACCACAGCCTCGACCTCCTGGACTCAGGCGATCCTCTTGCCTTAGTCTCCCAAGTAGCTGTGACCACAGGCATGCACCATCATGCTCAGCTAATTTTTTTGATTTTCTGTAGAGTAGGGATCTCACTATGTTGCCCAGGCTGTTCTTGAACTCCTGGACTCAAGTGTTCCTCCCACCTCAGTCTCCTGAGTAACTGTAACTAACAGGCATATACCACCACACCTGACTAATTATATATATATATTAGAGTTGAAGTATCACTGTGTTGCCCAGGCTGTTCTCAAACTCCTGGTCTCAAGTGATCCTTCCACCTCCGTCTCCCAAAGTGCTGGGATTACAGGCACGATCCATTGCACCCTGCCTCCTGACCTTTTCGATAAGGACCAATCTCTTTTTCAGGCCAAGAAGCATCGCTAACAGATGGCAATTAAATTTTTAGTGTTGATAGACTTGGAAAATACATGATGTCAGAATCTATGGTACAGTTAGTCATAATTTTACATGAGTGTATCTATTTATCACAAGAGACTTGGAAAATAGTGGCATATATGCAAGACAGTAGAACTCACTTAATGACCTAATACATTTGCAACAGAGTCTGGAAATGGAGGAGGGCTCTTGTTACATGTTAGTACGGGCTTGTTGTCACTGTTGCTACTCATGGCACTGCTGTGACCTCTTGGGCTCTGGAACCGTGCTGTCCCATGTGGCAGCCACTAGCCACACTGGCTACTGAAATGAATTGCAATTTTTAAAAAATTAAAAATTCAGTTCTTTGGTTGACCTAGCCACATGGGACTGGTGGCTATCATATTGGGCCGCACAGGTCTAGGACATTTCGTCATGGCAGTTCTGTGGGCCCACGCTGCCACAGAGCCCCTGCCCACGGGTTGGCTTATGACTTTGAGTCTTCCTTCGCAGCAGGGTGCCAAGTCGTCCTTCTCATTGCAAAAGTCAGTGAAGTCTGGGGGCTCACAGATCATCTCACACTGGTTTCTCCTCGCCCCCAAACTGCTGGTGGGGTTCTTTCCCAGCTAGAAGCTGAGCTCATGTTAATGTTGCTTTCCCTGCAGGTGCACTGGCAGCAAGCTCAGAGGGCAGCTAGTCTGAGTTGCTCCAGGGCACTAGGGATGGGTTTAGGCCAGGCCAGAACTGCTGCGGCTTAGCCCTGTTTGGGACAGATGGACTGCAGACGCCTGTTAGCTGGTTGGGACTGGCTGCAGGTGTGTGGTGCGGCTGGTTGACCAGAGACATCACGGCAGAATCGCTCTCCGAAATGACTCAGAAGTCTGACCAGCTGCTCTTGCCTTGGGGTTCGGACCAGCCGAGCAACCCACACGGGTGCGCCCTCTAACACCGGGGTCATTCTAGAGCCTGTCCAGGGACATAAAAACAAATCCTTCCTTATCCACAGCCCTATTTCCTTTACTCAAGCCCACGGCACTTTAGAGAGAGTTTGGAGGAAAGTGATAGCAGAGAGATCAGGAGATTGGAGCGATCACACACAGATGAATGTACCAGACAGCAGCCTTTTGAATCAGGGGTGAGGCGGGAACCTTAGTGCATTTTAGTATCGAGCAGCGTTGCCAACACATTCAAAGCACCCAGGGAAGTGGGTCAGTTTGAAGTGGGAGGTCCCTGGGAGAGGCTGAGACTAAGGGGAGAAGGAGGCAAGGGGAGTGGCCTCCAGATGGCTCGTGGGGGTGGAGAGGACCACCTTCCTCCTCCCTCCCCGATGTCCCTGGCCCTCAGGCGCACTGTGGGGGGCGGAGGGGGACCCGGCCAGGGCATGCTTCCTTTGGCTGCCACCCCACTGCAGCCGCTCAACCCCGCCCCGCCATCCCAGTGCAGGGCCGGTCCATCCTCCACCCGTTCTGGTCTGGCCCACGAGGGACCTGTAGATGGTCCCTCCACCCCTTCCTGCCGGGTGCCAGGTGCCATCCTCAGTGTAGACTGTGGTCTCCAGCACCTGCTCTGTGCTGGCGTTGGGTCCCTGTGGGTGAACAGGGTCGCACGTGACCCCTGACCCCTCAGAGCCCATGGCCCACCACGCCATGGCCCCTTGCCAGAGCCGCCAGCCCTGAGGTCTGTTCTCTGCCACAGTGGGGGCTCCCCGAGGCAGGGGTGCTGTGACTCAGTTTCCTCCCCAGCCCTGGCCTCTAGGTTTGGCAGCTGGTCCCTGGAGGTCACGCTGTGTCCGCCCTATTTTATTTGTTCCTTTATTTTTAAATTTCATCTTTGATGCACGGGGAATGTGAGCAGGGTTGTCATGCGGGCATCTTGGGGATGGCGAGGCTGGGCTTCTGTGGAACCTGGTCCCAGACAGGCAGTCTCTCAACACTTGCTCCTCCCTCCCTGCCCCCGAGGGGTCCCCAGCCCATCTTTCTGCCCCTGTGTACCTGGCGTTAGGCCTCCGCTCCTAAGTAGGAAACTGTGGTGTCTGGTTTTCTGTTTCTGTGCTAATTCGCCCAGAATAGTGACCCCAGCTGCACCCATGTTGTTGTAAAGGGCATGATTTTGTTCTTTTTTTCTCGTTAAAAATATTTTCTTTATTTCAATAGAGTTAGGCAGCACAAATAGTTTTTGGTTACACGGGTGCATGGGATAGCGGCGAAGAAGTCTAGGCCTGAAGTGTGCCCACCACCCTCACCGGTGCGCACTGCACCCGACCGGCGGCCTTTATCCCTCCCCCTTCACACCTTCCTCCTTCTGAGTGCCCGGTGTTCCTCATACTGTGGCAGAAAGGGCACTGATCGCAGTTAAAAGTATTCCCTTGGGCCGGCTCGGTGGCTCAGCCTGTAATCCCGCGCCTTTGGGAGGCTGAGGTGAGTGGATTGCCTGAGCCCACGGGTTCGAGACCCGCCCGGGCAGCGAGACCTCATCTTTACAATAAATCAAAAAATCAGCTGGGTGTGGTAGCGCATGCCTGTAATTCCAGCTACTCGGAAGGCTGAGGCGGAAGGATTGCCGGAGCCCAGCAGGTTGAGGCTGCGGTGGCCGGGAGCGGCCACTGCACTCCACTCTGGGCGACAGAGTGAGACTCCAACTCAAAAAAAAAAAAAAAAAAAGTATTCCCTTGGAGCCATCAAAGGGCAAGCTCCAAAAACCTGCCAGACAGGTTTTTGCTTGAGAAAGCCAAAGAGTGGAGAATGGTTTTCTTGGAAATGAAAAAGAGTGACCAATTCACAAACTTACCCAAATCCCTTCTTTTTGAAGTTGATAGTTTGCAACCCTGCTTGCCATGCATTTCCTGGAGACCATTTGTTCTTTGAAAGATCTAATTTAGCCAGGCTGGTGGCTCAGCCTATGATCCTGTGCCTTTGGGAGGATGAGGTGAGTGGATGGCCTGAGCCCGCAGGTTTGAGATCCACCCGGGCAACTTGGCGAGACCTCATCTCTACAATAAATCAAAAAATCAGCCGGGCGTGGTAGCGCATGCCTGTAATTCCGGCTACTCGGAAGGCTGAGGCGGAAGGATCGCCGGAGCCCAGCAGGTCGAGGCCACGGTGGCCGGGAGCGGCCGCTGCACTCCAGTCTGGGCGACAGAGTGAGACTCCAACTCAAAAAAAAAACTAAAAAAAAAAGATCTGATTTTGCTGAGTACAACCTTGTAAACTCCAAGAAAATGTGTAATCGCTTTACACGACCCCCTTCCCTTACCTAAACAAAGGTATAAGACCCCTCTCCTCCCTTTCCGGGGTGCTTGGCCTGGGAGCATTAGCCAGCATAAAGAATCTTGCCACTTCCTGTAATAGCCTCAGTGTCACGGCCTTTGTGTTCCCGCTACAACACCATTCCCTCCGTCTTGTAGACCCTTAGTTGAGCTCCCATGTGGAAGTGAGAATGTGTGGTGCTTGGTTTTTCGTTCTCGCATCAGTTCACTAAGGGTGATGGTCTCCCACTCCACCCAAGTTGCTGCAAAAGACATGATTTCATTCTTTTTGATGGCTGAGCAGTACTCCATGGCACTCATGAGCCACATTTTCATGACCTGTTGGGCATTTTGGCCGACTCCACATCTTTGCTCCTGCGAATTGTGCTGTGATAAACATGTCGGTGCAGGTGTATTTTGTTGTTGTTGTTTTGCACAATGCCCTCTCATTCAGTTCTTTCTGATGGCTGCGCCCTCCCTGCTTTAGACACAGTCTTCTGGGCTGCTCAGGACCAGCACCGCGCCTCACAATCAGGGTGCCACCCTCGTCCTCAGGACAGTTTTCCGCCAGCCACGTGCATGGCTCTGTGCTGCAGTGGACTGGGAGAGCGAGGCATGGAGAAGACAGCGTTGGCTTTCTTCCGCTCTCTAGATCCTTCCCAACATGGCGCCAATCCTTGGGGTGAGGGCTCCTCAGGGGCTGCTGTGGGAGTCTGCTGGAGAGAGACTCGTGGAAGGGGAGACCTGGGCAGCTTCGTAGAGGAGGTGGAGTGTCTGATGAGTCTCAGAGGGGGGCCGGATTGTAAGGAAGGGAGTGGATAGGTGTGTCTGCCCAGAAGGTCCAGTGGTGGAGAGCGCGTGAATGGTTCCTCTGCCCTGGAACACCAGCCTCCTTCCCACTCTGCTCCCTCTCTCGTCCCCCCTCCTCTCTTCATATTCCACCCCCTCCTGGGCCTTCCCGATGCCCCCAGGCTCAGCTTTCCTTCTGCTGGAAGGCCTCCAGGCCTGGGACAGGACTGCACTGTGGTTTCCTCCGAAGGGCCAGCCGGCCGTGTCTGGGTTTGGGGTCAGCCTGCTGGGTCTGGCTGCTCCCATGCCCAGCCCCCGTCTCTGGCCAGCCCGTTCATCAAAGATCCCTTTGTGTGGCCTCACAAAAGACACGCTAAGGCGCACGGTGTCTGCGGCGGCCACGGCCTCTATGGGCTGCCAGGCCTCTGTGGTGTCAGGGTTTCCCTGTCTAGGAACCGTGGCCAGAAGTGGGTGTAGCGGGTGCCGTGGGTCCTGACTCTGCCGGCTGGTGCCCCTTGCCCCCTGCCCTGAGGGCTGGCTGCTGGCAGCTCACAGCAGCCACTTCCCCAGGGCAGAGCCCTTGGCTGATGAGAACTGCCCTGCCCCCAGTTGTCAGCCAGTGACAGGGACAAAGGGTTATACGGGCCAAGCCCTGCGGGGGGTGGGGGGGCGGTGGAATGGGTGGGGCATTCATGCTCCAGGCATCCCAGGCCTGGACCACATTCCTGCCAGCTTCTAACTCTCACCTCCCCTCTGCTCCCTCAGTAAGTTCTCGCCACAGGCTGGCCTCTAGGGAGGCCAACCTCTGGAACAGGGCCTTCCTGCCTCCCCCTGCCTTCCCACCAGCCCCCCACCCTGCTCTCCTATGCCCCGGCAGCTGGGCAACTGGGGTCGTGTTCTGGACATTCCTTTCCAAGTCAGCGAGGTGCCTCTGAGTCTTGCATGCCGGTGTGGCCACTAGGGGTGCTGCAGGACCCACGGAGTTCGGCCCTGGGGGTGGTTGGTGAGACCAGGAGCCATCCGGATGGCGTTTGGGCCCGGGCGTGCATCAGCCTCTGCCTGCCCAGCTTCCTCCTGCCTCTGTGGGCCCGGCAGCTCAGGCCGTGGTGTGGTTTCCAGAGCAGTTCGGGCCGCTTCCCGGTGCCCTCTGCCTTTCCTCTGATTAACAATCCGCTTTTTATTATTCATCCACTTCTTCCTGATTAGGAGTCCTGGAGAGTGAGTCACCATTCTGCAGGAGCCCAGGGTTAAAGTCCTATGGAGGGTGTTAGGGGTCCAGCCCGACAAGTGCCTGCCTGCCGTGAAGCAGCCTGCCCCTCCTTACACTCATGTGGCGAAGAGGACAGGCCTGTCCTGCTGGGGCTGCCGGTTCTTTGCAATACTGTAACGATATAAGATAGGGATACAATGTAACAAAAGTCCTGGCAGGACAAGACAGGGGATGCAATGTAATAAACATCCTGGAAGCTGCCCTGCCCGCAGGGGTCGGCCAGTGACAGGGACAAAGGGTTATTACAGGCCTTTCCAAAGCAAAGCAAAGAGAAAGAAACAAACAACAACACAGGGCACAAGTGAATGAATGTGTGTGTTTTCCAGGGTTTGAGCTGGATGCCACAGCGGGGACCTGTCTGCCTTGTTTATGCTGAACCTCTGGTGCCCAGCGAGTGGCAGGAGCTCAGTAGACATTTGTTGAGTGGCCAAGCAAGCAGATATTACTTGCATGCATACTGTGCAACAGATTTCCTGCTAATCGCTTTTTATGGGAAAATGAACGTGCCAAGTTCTCTTCCGTCAAGGAGCTCCTGGTCCAGAAAGAGAAGAGGCAAGAAAGTGAAAGTGTGAAAGTGAGGTAGATTTAAAGTACCTGGAGAGCACACGGACAGACAGTTGCTTCTGCCTGGGAGGGGCAGACAGAGTTACAGAGAGAAGGGAAATTTTGAGTGGGGTCCTAGAGGGTGAGTAGGAGTTTGGTAGTGGTCACAGACTGAAAGGGCATTCTAGGTGGAGGGAACGGCAGGAACAGAAACATGAGAATCCAAGGACAGAGCAGAAGATGGTGAGTCGTTCCCTGCGGTGGTGAGTGAGTGGCCCTGGGAGTAGGTGTTGAGATTTGAGGCTGGAAGCAGGTTGAGTGCCTTGCAAGACTTTGAATGTTTGCTAAAGACTTGGCAGTTGATCCTCTAGGCAGAATGGAGTCCTTGTGGGTTTTTTTTTTTTTTTTTTTGG
>NW_007246203.1:51030-72902 GCF_000164805.1 Carlito syrichta | reverse complement strand
GCTGATTTTTGATTTATTGTAGAGATGAGGTCTCGCCAAGTTGCCCAGGCGGGTCTCGAACCCGCGGGCTCAGGCAATCCACTCACCTCAGCCTCCCAAAGACACGGGATTACAGCTGAGCCACCGAGCCCGGCTTCCTTGTGGGTTTTTAAACAGGTGAGTGGCAACCAAAAAAGTTGGTTGCTTTTTTTTGAGTTGGAGTCTCACTCTGTCACCCAGGCTGGAGTGCAATGGCACACTCACGGCCACCACAGCCTTGACCTGCTGGGCTCAGAACAGGCACGTGACACCATGCCCTGCTAATTTTTTGACTTACTGTAGAGGTGAGGTCTCACCAAGTTACCCAGACTGGCCTCGAGTTCCTGGGCTCAGGCAGTCCTCTCACCTCGGCCTCCCAAAGTGCTAGGATAACAGGTGTGAGCCACCCTGCCCGGCCTGACTGATGTTTTAAAACAGTGGTTCCCAACTAAGGGGAAGGCATGGTGAGTTGTTTTGTTTGAGTCGGGGTCTCACTCTGTTGCCCAGTGTGGAGTGCAATGGCATAATCATGACCCGCTGCAGCCTCGACCTCCTGGGTTCAGGTGATCCTTCCACTTCTGCCTCCTGAGCAGCTGGGACTACAGGCCTGTGCACCACGCCTGGCTAATTTTGATTTCTTTTAGAGATGAGGTCTCGCTGTGTGGCCCAGGCTGGTCTCGAACTCCTGGGCTCCAGCGATCCTCCCACCTCGACCTCCCAAAGTGCCGGGATGACAGGTGTGAGCCACTGCATCTGGCCTCTGGTGAGGCTTTTGACTGACAGCTGGAAAGGTGCTCTGATGCCCAGAGGGCCGAACCTGAGGATGTGCCCAGCATCCCACAGTGTGCAGGGTAGGCCAGCAGCAGGGGACGATCTGGCCCAAACAGCAACAAGCACCGAGTGTGAGGCAACTTTGTGTTTTAAAAAGAGAGTCCTGCTGCAGAGGAACGGACCGTGACCTGGAGAAGGGAACATGACGTTGTTTTCCGGGGACAGAACTGCAGGGCGGGGGATGGCCGTGTCTGTGATGAGGCCCGGAAGCGCAGCTTTGGAAAGCCCCCTTCCGTCCCCTTGGTTTCATCCACCTGAGTTCCTGATGTGCTCGCTCCTCAGAACTTCTCACCGGTGCCCAGCTCAGTTCCTGGGCTTTCCACCACTCCCTCCTTCCGACTTCAATCTCTCTTCTTCCTCCACTGGTCAGATGGAAGTATATTCCACTCAAGCTGGCCCCGCCTCCTATGGATTAAGGTCGTTTTCTCCGAATGTGACGTGAGTCTTCTGGAAAGGCCAGAAGGTCCTGTTAGTAGAAGTAGGGAAAAGCATGGCTTACAGTCCTGCACAGACGCAAGGCACTTAGGTTCTGGAGTCAAGTCACTTAACTTCAGCTTGGGCCCCGGCCCTGCCGTTTACAGGCTGTGTGGCCTCGGAAAAATGAGTAACCTCTCTGATCTCATAGAGAGGGGGGTGTCGGTTCCCTGTGCCCACCCGGCCCTGTGGCCGACTCCTCCGGCTCCTGTGCTCCCTCCCTGCGGTGCTCTGAGGCACCGTCCCCTTCAGGCCCTTGGAATAATTCCGTCTCTTCCTTCCTCCACCGTCACAAGTTTTCTGTCTGCTGTCACTCCCCAGAGCTTGGCTTCTCACATGCCAGGTGACCCCTGGCTAATTTAGGAAGTGGACTGATGGGAACAGGCAGCGGGTGTGTCTGTGGGCAGGGCCCAGCCTGCCCAAACCAGAGCCCGTGTCATGGTCTGGTGCCACTGGGTGGTGCCAATGACCACCATGGGGGACCTCCTGAGGGGGCCGAGGGGGACTGCCCATGTCGGGTCATGGGGGACAGTCATGGGGCCATCACCGGGTGGCACTGGCAGGGCTGCTGAGTGCCCTGTGTGGCTCGGGCAGTGGCTGGGTGCGGTGCCAGCTACCGGGGCTGAGTATTTGCTTGCTGCCTGTCCTGAAGGCTGCTGGCTGAGAAGGCAAGGGAGCCAGAGCTGTGGACGAGGCCTGGGGCACTTCCTTCTGGGACTCCTTTGCTGGATGACAGCTCAGCCCAAGTCCTGCTATTCCTTGGGACACCCGGAAAACTGAGTTTGTCCCCTCGGGTGGGCTTCCCGGGTGGCAGGCTGGTCCCAGCCAGTGTGGAGGACCCTTGCCCTCACTGGGAGATAGTGGGAGTAGGCATTGGTGGCTTAACCCCTCCCCAAGTCGCACCCGTTGTGTGCTTGCAGGCCATGGTCAGTGCAGCTGTGGGGACTGCCTGTGCGACTCTGACTGGACTGGTTTCTACTGCAACTGCACCACGCGCACCGACACCTGCATGTCCAGCAATGGGCTGCTGTGCAGTGGCCGTGGCAAGTGTGAGTGTGGCAGCTGCGTCTGCGTCCAGCCGGGCTCCTACGGGGACACCTGCGAGAAGTGTCCCACCTGCCCCGATGCTTGCACCTTCAAGAAGTGAGTGGGTGACTTGGGGAGCCCTGGGAGGTTTGCGAGGAGCCCAGGCCCTGAACCCAGCGCTGCAGGTCTGTGTCTTGCCTGCCAGAGCCTCAGCGGGGGCGTCCGCTGCCGCCCGTGGCAACCTCTCCTGTCAGAAAATCCAGGGGACCTTGGAGAGGAGCCAGCAGGGCGGCATCCCGACTCCCCCCGAGGCTAGAGGGAGGCTAGAACAGGGTCCTTCCATGGAACATTCCAGTGCCCACGTTCTGACTCCGTGGGAGGCGTGGGGCTGCAGTTACGGGGACACTGGGAAGCCAGTGCAAACCTCACTCCTCTGGGAACAGAGGCAGCCCCTGTCAGCCCAAGTCCACAGCACTGCCTTTCGTCTTACTGCTTTAAGCGGGTTCACAGGTGTTCAGATTGTGCAGCCGTCCAGGGCCCTGTGCTCAGAAGGACCTCACGCTTGTTTTAACGCTTTGCTATCACTGTGAAATTCTTGGTATCTTTTTTTTTAATTTCAGGGAAAGGTCTCTGTCACTTGGGCTGGAGTGCAGTGGCATGATCCCACTCATGGCAGTCTTTTCCTCCTGAGCTCAAGTGACCCTTCCATCTCAGTCTCCCGAGTTGCTGGGACTATAGGCGTGCACCACCGTGTCTGGCTAATTTTTTGATTTTTGTGGAGACGTGGTCTTGCTGTGTTGCCCAGGCTGGCCTCAAACTCCCTGGCTCAAGCAGTCCTCCCACCTCGGCCTCCCAAAGTGCTGGGGAAGCCCATCCTGCCTGGCCACGTTCTTAGTGATTTTGAACACGGGACCTGCTATGTGTGGCCCCGGGCCCCGAATTGCATGACGGGTTCTGACTTCAACATTCCCAGAAGGGGCATAGGGGCCACACCGTCCTTCCTCAGCCCTGGATAGGACAGGGAAGGGGCTCCAACTGCTGGTCCTCCTGTGGGTGAGGGGTCCTATGGTCCCTGAACCCCACACTTGACCCCACACTTGACTGACGATTGCTTGTACTGATTTGTGTGTGTGTTTGTGACCTGAGGTAGAGCAGCTTGCTGGGGGCATGAAGGTCAGAGCCTTCTTCCGGGCTGTCCTGAGCCTTCAGTGCCATGTCCTTGCTCCTTTAGGGAATGTGTGGAGTGTAAGAAGTTCGACCGGGGAGTCCTGCATGAGGAAGATACCTGTAGCCGTTACTGCCGCGATGAGATTGAGTCAGTGAAGGAGCTTAGTAAGTTCAGCACGTCTGGGAGTCACACACTCCTGGGCTCGCGACGTTTCTGACCCAGTCCCAGAACTGATCCCCCACCCATCTGCAAAATGGAAGGTGCTCCTGGGCACCAGATGGACATGGGCGTCCCTGGGGGTGTCCGCACCCCTGCTCATAAGTGCAGAAACCTCATTCTGCTTCCCCGAGCCCACAGACTTGGCAAGAGCCTGCAAAGAACTTTTTTTGTTTGTTTGTTTTTGTTTTAGAGACAGGGTCTCACTCTGTCCCGTAGGCTAGAGTGCAGTGGCCTGATCATAGCTCACTGCAGCCTTGAACTCCTGGGCTCAGGCGATCCTCCTGCCTTGGCTTCCCAAAGTGCCAGGACTACAGGTGTGCCCCACCGTGCCTGGCTAATTTTTAATTTTTTTGTTTGTAGAGATAGGGTCTTGTTGTGCTGCCCAGGCTGGTCTCAAAGGCAGGCCAAAACTTTGCCTCCACAATGATCATTTGTTTACCTAACCCTGAATTGAACCCCACAACCTTAAAATGAAAGAAAAATAAATAAAAATTTTAAACAAAGAGAAAAAAATGCAGGGTCCTTCTTGTCACGTACTTTCCCAGAAGCCCTGTGATGAGGGGCCTTGGAATGGTCCCGTCTTCCAGCAATTGACCCATGTTTTATTTCTCCATCTGCTCCTCCCCAGAGGACACTGGCAAGGATGCAGTGAACTGCACCTACAAGAATGAGGATGACTGTGTCGTCAGATTCCAGTACTATGAAGACTCCAGTGGCAAGTCCATCCTGTACGTGGAGGAAGAGCCTGGTGAGTGAACCCCCAGGGCCCCTGGCCTCGCATGAAGCTGTGGGGAACCCAACACTTTTCTTTCGACCGATGCCAGGAATGCCATGACGAGAACAGCGGGAATAACAACCGTGTCAGGCAGGACTTTCTATGCATCGCCCCTGCTAGACAGAACAGGCGAGGCCTGGCCTTCTAAGCGATACGTTAAGGTCTGTCGATGGGGTTGGGGGGTGATAAACACACACCTTAGCAAGAAAGTGACTTGCTGACCCAGGAGACAGAAAAATCAGAAAGTAGGTTGGGAGGAGAAGAAGGGAAGGCTGCATCTCGTCCGTGAACAAAATACGTCATGGCGTGTTTTCCAGGCGATGACGTCAAGGAGTTCTAGGACTTTATAGCAGCTGGTGTCTGCTCTGCTGACATGGTTGTCAAAAGCAAACTGCCTCATGCTTCAGAGGAAGGCCTGATGGTCCAGGTGGTGGCCTCGCCAGGGTTACCGCGGGATGCAGGGATTGGCTTGAGGCACTACTGCCCCGAACACTGAAAAAACCTGGCCCTCCACAGGCTGGTCACCGCTCAATACTGTAGATGGCTGGCCTCCCCTCAACACCTTCATGGCCCTCCTTCCCCTTAAATGACAGATTAAGATATGATTCCTTACGTAACTTTTTTTTCCAGTCAGGGTCTCATTCTATCGCCCAGGCTGGAGTGCAGTGGCATGATCACTGCTCACCACAGCCTCAACCTCCTAGGCTCAAGGCGATTCTTCCACCTCAGCCTCCTGAGTAGCTGGTACTACAGGCTCACACCACCATGCCCAGATAACTTTTTGAGTTTTTGTAGACACGAGGTCTTGCTCTGTAGCCCAGGCTTGTCTCTAACTCCTGGGATCAAGTGATCCTCCTGTCTTGGCCTCCCAAAGTCCTGGGATTGCAGGCATGAGCTACTGCGCCTGACCAAGAAACATTTTCGAATCCTCCCTGCCTGTAGAGCCCTTCCTCCACGTTGGGAGATTGGACCCCAGATCACAGACCCACAGTTTTTATCTTGTTGCCCTGGAATTCCGGTCTCTGCCTCTCCCCTCACCCTGCAACCCCAGCCATTTCCAGGGGTCTGACTTTGAGTCAAATGGGGCAGTGGGGTGCCAGGCACAGGGGGACAGCGCTCCCTAACTCTTCCTGACTCATGCTCTTCCCCTTGAAGAGCTGAGCCACCGCAGGGCAGTAAGAGGAGCATCGCCAAACAGCGTGGTGTTGGCCAAGGGCAGTGGAGCTGCATGGCGTGGGAGCCTGAGCTGGGCTCTTGCCACCGAGGGATGGGCCTGCTGGATAAAATGCAATCTGTCCCATGCAGCACTGGGGACACACTTGGAATGAAAAGGAATTCATTGTTTCTCTGACATTCCTATTTGTCTTGGCTTCCTTTTGCTGCCAGCCCAACGCAGACGCCCCTGACTGTGGGGTCACCCACCACAGGTGCACTGCTGTGGCTGGCAGTGCCCTCGGAGACCACCTGATCTGTCTTCTGCCTCTGGGAAACCCACCATCCACTCCTTTCAGGACAGAGGGTAACAGATGGCTTCCCCTGAAGCCCTCCTGACTCTCTGCCTGCCCTGCGAAAACTGGCGTGTCCAGTACAGGAGATTTCTCTTTGAGCTTGAGGGTTGGCCTACCCTGATCTCCCAAAGAGTTCATCCCTGTGTTTCCGGGAGCAGGAACCCTTCTCTCCCGGGAACTCAATCGCTGGAACCTCATGGCCTCTCTCCAGGCGCTCCTTGAATTACAGACAGGTTGTCATTTGGGGGGTTGGGGATGGCCAGCAGGGGTTTGTGGTGGTGGTTGTTTTTCGTGCTGTGTGTGGTGAGCCGAGGGTTAGAGGAGAAGGTGGGGCAGTGTGGAAAGTGGGCGTGGCTTTCCCTCCAGACTCCTCCATACCCACATGTACCAACACCTGGTTTCCCAACACTGGTGTTTCCTGGAGTGAGGTCATTGCTCAGACGCCCGAGGCTGACAATGCGAAGTAGAGAAGCCTACTCAGCCCGGCCCTCGGAGGGGTGGCATGCCTCTGTCTGTGGTGGTTGTCAGCGGGGGCTGAACAGGAAGCCAGCTTTCGATAGGGTTATGATTTCAGATGACTAAATGTTTTGGGAAAGAACCCAAAATATTGTTTTGGCCGGCAGCCTCCTGGCCTCTAAGGATGCCAGAAGGGCCGTTGAGTTCACAGCCCTCAGGAACGTAAACATCTGAATTGGGTAACAGGCGAATGCCACCAGGGGTCAAGTAGGCAACCGAGTTAAGGAAGCAGCTGGGTATAAGAAGGACTGCTGGTACAGTGGTAGCTGGTATTTACTGAACCAATATTCGGTGTCAGGCCACTCCTCTGAGTTCTTTACATTCATTTGACTTAATTATTTCTCACAAGTTTTTTTTTTTTTTCCCAAAGAGATTACTCTTATTTTCTGGTTCACTTTTTATTATTATTATTTTTGTTTCAGTAGCTTTAGGGGGTACACATCGTTTGGGGTTGCACTGTAGAATTCTGGGTTTCAAGTGAACCCACCACCTCCACCTGTGCACACTGTACCCAATAGGTGATTTTTTTATCCCTCCACCCCTTCCCACCCTGAGTCTCCAGTGTCCATAGGACCCTTTTTTGTGCCTTTGCTGATCCTTATTTCAGCTCTCACGTGGACGTGAGAACACGTGTTTGGTTTTCTGTTCCTGCGTTAGTTCACTTAGGATGATGTTCTCCAGTTCCATCAAGTTGCTGCAAAAGACATGACTTCCTCTTTTTTTTGATGGCTAAACAGCATTCCATGGTGCACAGACACCACATTTGCATTATTCACTGATCGGTTGATGGACATTGAGGTCTCACAACGAGTTTTTAAAGCCAGTGCTATCACGTTCTTCGTTTTAAAGATGCAGAAACAGGAAACGCACTTAGAAGGGTTAATTGTACCAAAGGTCACATAGCAGAGTGAAGTCCTGAGCCAGGATTCAGACCCAGGCAGTCAAGAATTCAAGTCCTGCCAGGATTCAGACCCAGAGAGTCAAGGATGCAAGTCAAGCCAGGATTCAAACTTAGGCAGTTGTAGATCCAAGTAAGCCAGGATTCAGACCCAGAGGATCAAGAATTCAAGTCCTGCCAGGATTCAAACCCAGGCAGTCTGACTCCGAAGTCCCCAGGAGCACAGAAACAATCACAAGTCACTCTTTTCCTCCCTTTAGGAAAGAGAAGGGAGAGGCGTAAGAATTCTGGACACTAGAAAGTATGTGTCCCCGCTAACAGGAGCGATTATCCCGCTGTTCTAACTGGCCGCTGCTGTAGCAATGTTGGTTCCAGTCTTTCTAGATCTTTTGCCTTTTATGTAAAGAGAAGAATAATCTGCAATTTTAGGGGGAGGATCTCCGGCTTATTCAGGTATTTAAATAAACACTTGGGTGGACCCATACTCAAGGTGTAGCTGGATTCTGTTGGGTGACCAGGCCTAGGCCTGTGATATGAACCACTTAGGACAGATCATTGCTATCCTAAAACTTGCCCCTTTTTTGGAAAAAAAAAAAAAGAATGAATTTTAAACACCTGTCCTGTTTCCTGCAGAGACCTTTATCGTATTGTCAAGAGCACCTTACTTGTAACCAGTTCTCGTGACTCCGGCTTCACTGACAGCTGCCCTGCCCTGTGCTTCTTCCTGACAGAGTGTCCCAAGGGCCCTGACATCCTGGTGGTCCTGCTGTCTGTCATGGGGGCCATTCTGCTGCTCGGCCTTGCCACCCTGCTCATCTGGAAGCTCCTCATCACCATCCACGACCGGAAAGAGTTTGCCAAATTTGAGGAAGAGCGAGCCAGAGCAAAATGGGACACAGTAAGTGGCCAGGCTGGAGTGGGCGTTTTCTAAACTTGTGGGTTCGAGCCCCAAGGTGGGGTCAGCAGAGGCTCAGGGTGGCCAAGTTCAGCCAGCACTCTCGTACTCCAGTTGTCCTCTGTTCTGGGAGCTAGAGGGTGGTTTGACCATCCCCTTGTCCTTGAGCTTTCTGTAAACCACCGGATCATCTACCACACGGTTACTGGGTGCCCTATCAGTGAGTGCCGACTGGACATAGGTAGGGTCCAGCTCTGCTCTGACACTACAGAAATGAAAAAGAAACTTCATTCTCTCGGCCAGGCATGGCGACTCATGCCTGTAATCCCGGCACTTTGGGAGGCTGAGGTGGGAGTATTGCTTGAGGCCACAAGCCTGAGACCAGTTTAGGCAACAGAGCAAGACCCTATCTCTGTAAACATTTTTAAAAACTGGCCAGGCATGGTGACTCAAGCCTGTAATCTCAGCACTTTGGGAGGCAGAGGTGAGAGGATTGCTTGAGCTTGAGGGTTTGAGACCAACCTGGGCAACTTGGCAAGACCTCGTCTCTACAATAAATTAAAAAAAAAAAAAAAATTGGCCGGGAATTGTAGCACGTGTCTGTAGTTCTGGCTACTTGCAAGGCAGAGACAGAAGGATCACCTGAGCCCAGCAGGTCAACACTGCAGTGGCTGTGAGCATGCTACTGCACTCCAGCCTGGGTGACAGAGTGAGACTCCAACTCAAAAAAAAAATTTTTTAAAAATCAACTGGGTGTGGTCATGCATGCCTGTAGACACAGCTACTTGGGAAGCTGAGGCAGGAGGATCCCTTGATCCCTTTATTTATTTTAATAACATTGTGTAGTGAGCCCGGGAGTTTGAGGCTGCAGTGAGCTAAGATCATGCCACAGGATGAGACCGACTCTGGAAAAAAATTGAGTAAGACAGGGAAAACTTGTCTCCAATTGAGCGGGACCAGACAAACCTATGTTGAGAATATATAATACATGATATGCCAACAAAGCCCAAAGCTTTAAACACAAATAGGAAAGCATATAATAGCTAACAGTGATCAAGGACTCACCACAGCCCCGAACTGTTCTAAATGCCCTTCACCTATTCCCTGATTTCATCCCCATAACAACCCTGTGTGTCAGGCCATAGTGTCATTCCCACTGTCTAGAGAAGGAGACCAAGTGCAGAGAAGTCAAGTAGCGTGCGTGAGTGTGGAGAAGACGTGGGCTGAGCTACTTTCTGGGTCAGCCTCTTGGGGACAGTGGCAGGAGGTCATTCCATCTCATTCTCTCCTTTTCCTTAAATGATCAGACAGTCGCTTCCAAATCAGACTCTGTTTTCATGCCCCTGCCAGTTGTCCTGAGTTAATCCAATTAAACGGGCATTTACGGAGAACCTGCTATTGACTTTATTTTCCTTTGACTCACCTCCTGCACTTTAACCTTTTTCTGGACCTTCCAAATGGCTGTTGGACTCCCTGGATGTCCAGGGTTGGATCAGTTTGCTCCCATCCAATGGTGACCTCGGGGCTTTGTCCCAAGGGCCCAAGAAACTGAGATGCTCCTGTAAGGACAACATAGAACACCCTGAAGCTCTGAGGCCCATGAGCACGCACTGTGTTTCCTGAAGCCGCCATGAAGGACGTCTGTGGGATTTGTTGCTTTCTGTTGGAAAATGGTTTGGAGAATCGAGTGAGGCTCTCGGCTTTTCCTGATGACCTGACAGTTTTGTGGGTGGTGCTTAGAGAGTCCTCTGTGCCCTCTGTGTCCTGGTGTCCTCTGTGCCCTCTATGTCCTCTGGGTCCTCTGTGTCCTCTGTGTCCTATGTCCTCTGTGTCCTATGTCCTCTGGGTCCTCTGTGTCCTCTGGGTCTTCTGTGTCCTGTGTCCTCTGTGTCCTATGTCCTCTGTGCCTTCCGTGTTCTATGTCCTCTGTGTCCTGTGTCTTCTGTGTCTTCCGTGTCCTGTGTCCTCTGTGTCCTGTGTCCTCTGTGTCCTGTGTCCTCTGTGTCTTCTGTGTCCTGTGTCCTCTGTGTTCTCTGGGTCTTGTGTCCTCTGTGTCCTCTGAGTTCTGTGTCCTCTGTGTTTTCTGGGTCCTGTGTCCTCTGGGTCCTCTGGGTCCTATGTCCTCTGTGTCCTCTGGGTCCTGTGTCCTCTGTGTCCTCTGGGTCCTGTGTCCTCTGTGTCCTCTGGGTCCTGTGTCCTCTGTGTCCTCTGGGTCCTGTGTCCTCTGTGTCCTATGTCCTCTGGGTCTTCTGTGTCCTCTGTGTCCCCTCTGTTTTCTGTGTCCTGTGTTCTCTGTGTCCTCTAGGTCCTGTGTCCTCTGTGTCCTCTGTGTCCTGTATCCTCTGGGTCCTCTGGATCCTCTGGGTCCTGGTCCTCTGTGTCCTCTATTTACTGACCACCTCCTGCTGCATTTCCGTCTCCTGCTCACAGCCCCCACCACTGTCACATGACTATAGGCACATTACAGCACACCAAGCTAATTTTTTAATTTTTGTGAATGTGAGGTCTCACTCTGTTGTCCAGGCTGGTCTCAAACTCCTGGGCTCAAGACATCCTCCTGCCTCAGCCTCCCAAAGTGCTGGGATTACAGGCATGAACCACTGCGCCTGGCCTCAGATGAAATCTAAACATTCAGGGCAGGAAAGAACTGAGAGGTTTGCCGTAAGACGCTTTTCTGCTCTCTCTGCAGGCCAACAACCCACTGTACAAAGAGGCCACGTCTACCTTCACCAATATCACCTACCGAGGCACTTAGTGAGCAAGCAGTAATCCTGAGATCGTTACCAGACTGTGCTGGGATTCTGAGAGTCTCTGATGTCATGTTTACAGAGGACGGTGTTTGCCGACCCGGACTTGGGGCTTGGCGTGGGGAGGGATTGGGAGAACATCCGTCAGTCTGCACTGGTATGGGTGTCTGTGCACTCGTGTGTGTGTGTGTGTGTATGTGTGTGTGTTGCGTGTGTGTGTGTGTGTGTGTGTGTGTGTGTTGCATGTGGGGGATGTGTAATTTAAAGCTTGCTACTGTCCCGATCAGCTGAGCCCTCGGCTTTTGTCCCCGGAATGCCTCCGGCAGGGATTGTTCCTGCTCAGCTCAGGGGTGACCCTGGGGCCGGGCAGGTGTTCATTACCTCAGTGAGAAGCCAGCTCTCCCACCAGCCCATTCTCCCCAGAGTGAAGGACAGGCCGAGGTCTCTCACTCCAGAGGAAGGGACGCCAGGCCTCAGCTCTTCCTGGAGTGGAACGGGTTGTCATTTCTGGGCCTGACGTCAGCAGCCGTGTCAGGGCTCCTGGCTTCGTGGCCCTGGGGTGTCCCTGGTGCCTCTGACTTTCTTCCCTTTCCTAGGGCTGAAGGAGGAGTCAGGGAGCCCTGAATGTCCTCCACCACCTCGGCCACGGCGATGGTCCTCTCACAGGGGGAGCCATGGCACCCTAATTCTTCAGCCTGTTGGGAGTGAGTGTGGCAGGGCCACCCAGGATCACACGCAGCCTGGGGTGTGTACCAGCAGCATCCCCCAGTTCATCACCGCCACCCTCCAGATTTGCCTTGTTAGCCTCTGTCCCCTGGAGCTTTACTAAGAGCATGTGTGTCCCCCTCAGCCCAGCTCCAGCTTGTCACTCCACGCTGCACTCCCCTCACTGCCATAGGTGTTTGCTGCATCCCGAGGGGTTGTCACCACCAGATGCTTTCTTCCCAGGGAGAGCACCACAGTTCGAGCCCCAGATCTGGTCCCGCCCCTGCCCCTCAGGCCGTCTGCCCCTTGTCCAAGGCCCCTCTGCATATCTAACCCCTGTCCCATGGGCGACATCCACCCAGGGGGCTGGTGCATTGATCTTCTACCTCCTGGGTGTCGTGGGAAGGAATCTTGTCCGTGCCCTGCTGGGCCTGAGCACCGGGGTAGACCGATGGGCCTGTGGCATCAGCCTGTGTGACCTGTTTGTTCTGTGGGTGGGACAACCTCATGTGAACTTAACTTTTTTTTGAGTTGAGTCCTCCCTCTGTTGCCCAGGTTAGAGTGCAGTGGCGGGATCATGGCTCACCATGGCCTTGACCTCCTGGGATCAGGCGAACCTTCCATCTCAGCCTCCTGAGTTGCCGGTGTGTCACCACGTGCCCAGCTAATTTTCTGATTTATTGTAGCGATGAGGTCTCTGTTGCTCAGGCTTGTCTCAGACTCCTGGGTTTGAGTAATCCTCCTGCTTCGGCCCCCAAAGTGCTGGGATGACAGGTGTGAGCCACTGTGCCTGACCTTGACATGCCAATTTTGAAGGTTTCTTTTTTTTAATGTAAAATTTTGAAGATGTGGGGTACAATTCAGGGTTAGGTCTACAAATGGTCATTCTGCAGGTGCCCTTGTGGATGAGGTGTGCCCCCCACTCCCCTGGCAGTTTCCCACTTCTGCCAAGCCCACCCGTCACACCCCGCCCCAGCCGTTGAAGGTGACTTTCAGTGTCAACATTCCAAGATGCCAGGACCTACACCGTGGCATCAAATACATAGTTGCGAGTCTGTGGGCTGATGATACTGGTGGTCCTCTTAGTCGGGAGATCTGAGAGGACTGGCTTTGGCGAGAGCAGGTGTCTCGTGGCCTTTCTCTGCGAGCCTCCCCTCCCCTCCCCTCCCCTCCCCTCTCCATCCCTTTCCCCTGCTTTTGTTAATAGTCACACCCCCTGGCCTTGCACTTGAACCCCATTTATTTATCACTCATGACTTCACTTCACATGCACTTGCACCCACATGCTGGGGAAGAGGAATCCATACAAAGAAGCCGAAATGTCTACTCTGTGTTCCTGTGTTAACATTGTGAATAAACACTGGCATTAGGAATGGGCCATGACTGACTGTCTCACCCATTCCCTGACTGCAGGGAATGGGAATGTGGGGAAGGGGGAGGGATGACCACGGACCCTAGAAGTTTTGACCCTAATTGTAACCTTCACCTACTGAGACAGAGTTCATGAGAGTGTTGAGGTGACATTTTCTCGAGGTACGATGGCTTATGTGAAGAAACTATATCAAAGGGGGAAGAAAATGCATTTACAGGGTGAATAAAGTCAGTGGGATTTTCTTCTGAGCTCCTGGAGTGAAGTTCAGAGGCCCTGAAAACAAGCAGTCTGTCAGCCTATGGGGATAACCGCCAACTGTGTTCACGAGATGGCAAACACGGTCAGCTTTGGCCTGTGGGTGAATGACTAAATGGCCTTTGGCGTAGGCAACACAGTGCAGAGGGATTGTGCTCAGTTCTTCTGGAGATAATTTATGTCCAAAAGTTTCAGGATCTGTGGGGCAGCAACAGGAAACTTTGAGCCCTCCTGACATGTGGCCATGTTCGGAGTCAGTTCTTGACCTCTCAGATGTGCTGAGGCCGTCCATGATTTCAAGACTCTTCCCTTTGTTATGTATTCCTGGTTGAAATTACTTAAGTGCCTTCTTGATTCCTCACCACCTTCTCTGTTTGAGTTGTGCAACAGTGAATTAAATGTACTTTCCAGAAAGAATTGGCTGAAGGCTGTCCAGTGCTTTGCTGTGTGATTTGTTTCCTTTGGCTGAAAAGAGCCTCACAGATGATTATTTTAGAACAAACATGTTTCCGAATGTAACAGAGCAGTGACCGCCATGGGTCCTGAAGCTAGCTACCTCCCAGAACTTCTCTTTAGACTTGATAACGTTGTCAGAATGAGTAGATTATTGCTGTTCTAAGAGTTGGACGATTTTTTTTAAGTTGGGTATTACTTAGGAACTTGGGCAGCCTCAACAGAGCAGACTGCCAGTGTAGCCGAGGTTTTGTTCATAGAAAGCATAAATGGGTGCAATAAAGACTTAATGGCAACTTACTGACAGGATGATTTAAAGGCCTAAATTATATTTAAGGCAGTGAGTGCCAAAGTACAGTCCCAAGACCAGGAACACCAGCATCAGCTGGACACTTGTTAGGAATGAAAGTGGACAGATCTCACTCCAGAACTACAGGATCCGGACACCTGGGGAAGGGCCCTGGGGCCAGTGTCATCCTAAGGCCTCCTGGGGATTCTGATGCACCCTCAAGTTCAAGAACTACCACAGCCATCCTTCATCCTAGAAAAGTCGTTTACAGTAAGTCAGCTCAGACTGCACAGTTAAGAACAATTCCTGGTAGACAGACTCAGAGGATGACATATTCACCCACACAAAATGCGATTCTACTTTTGTTTCATTTTCCAAGTGAAGTGATCTCAGGCTTCTTGGATTCACGCAAGGCCACAAATTCCCATGAAAAACTAAAAGACTAGATCAGAACCCCAGGGGGAGAAAAAAAACACCTAACAAATAGGCACTTAAGAAAACATAATGAGCTTCAAGTAAGAAAATGCTCTTAGAGAATTTATCCACGGGAGATGGGATAAGACATCTTAACTATTAACATTATCATTTTATAGGTTGCCAGAATAAGACTTTTGAGTTTGTTTGTATAAATAACAATAATTATTTTTTTACTTACCAAGATCTGCTACATGGAAGGACTTTAGAATTTGTAGCTTCCTCTTTTGCTATTTAAAATTTATCGAGCACTGACCATGTGGGATTGAAGCACTTTACAGAACCCTCATCACACAATTTCTGTCTTTGAGTCTTAAATTCCTTACATAATGTCCTTTTTCTCTTATTTCTTTCTTTTTTTTCTTTTAGCACAGTACAATGCACGATATCAAGAGGTTACATGAATGTAGACTAAGTCCTTTTATGGTGAAATCTCATGAGAGTCACTGTGTTTTATTTACATATTGGTAACTGGTGACTAAATGTCTGGATGAAAATAGAGAAACTTGTGCAAAAATGGAACGGAAACTGTATGTCAAACCACATAGTAATCCTTTAGCACTAAGCCTTTGGAGTCTGAACTCTACGGTAGCAGAGCCATCTAATGACCACTGGGACCAATTACAAGCAGATGGTCTGGGAATTACAGAGCATTTGGCTTTCACAATGATATGATGGGACAATAATATATGCTCTGCAAATAAGCTATTAAAATATCATTTGTATTTGGGTTTTGTGAGACAATATATTTATGGAGGCATATATTCCCAATTTTATTTTTATTTTATCTATTTTTGAATCAGGGTCTCACTCTGTCGCTGAGGTTGGAGTGCAGTGGCATGACCATGGTGACCGCGTCACAGGCTCAGGTGGTCCTTCCACCTCAACCTCCTGAGTAGCGAGGGCTACAGGTGCACACCACCATACCTGGTTAATTTTTTAGTATTTTGTAGAGATGAGGTCTCTCTGTGTTGCCCAGGTTGGTCTTGACCTCCTGGACTCAAGCAATACTCCCGCCTCAACCTTCCAAAGTGCTGGGATTATAGATATGAGTCACTGCACCTGGCCTATATTCCTAATTTTCATTTGAATAAGACATGCAAGAAGGTATCCTTAGATGCCTGCGAATAGAGTTAAGTAGGTCATTAAATAAAAGCGTACAAATACACTGAATGGGGCTACCTAAGGTTTGTATGTGAAAACTAAGAGGCCAGGAACATGATTACCTGATAGTGTCGTAATGACATCCCTCTAACTCCTTGCATCAAGGAGACAGGCCATCAGTGTGTTTTCTGACAGTACACCAAAGAACACACACAGAAAGCAACATTTAGAAAACCTAAGAGTCCTTTGGCAAAATAACCACTGGAAATCGTTCTTTAGTAGTGTCCCTGAACTGAACTTTGTAAGGAACACTTTCACAATTGATTTCATTACATCTACTATATTAGTTATGTTTTTCACGATGACATGATTCTTTGGAGTGGGCTCCAGGACGAATGTGTAAATATCACTTTAGTGGCCAATGAAACACTTAGTTAAGAAATGGGTCCTATTAAACATGAACTGGATTTAAAAAATGTGGTTCATATACACAACAGAATACTATGCAGCCATAAGGAAGGACAAATTTATGAACTTTGCAGCAACTTGGATGGGTTTAGAGTCTGTCGTACTCGGTGATCTATCACAGAAGCAAAGAACTGAGTGTCATATGTTCTCACTCATAAGACTATAAGAAAGGGATTGGCAGTAGCGGGACCTGCCAGGGGAGGGAGAAGGGACACACTTCATCCATAAGGGTACCTGATCTCAAACTAGGGGACCAAAGTGAGGCCAAAACTTTACCTGTACAATGACCATTTGTATACCTAACCCTGAATTGTACTGTCTTTAAAATAAAAGATAAAAAAAAAAAAAAAAGAAACGGATTAAAAGGCCAGGTGCAGTGCTTTTATCCTAGTACTTTGGGAGGTTGAGGCAAGAAGATCACTTGAGTCCCGGAGTCTGAGACCAGCCTGGGCAACATAGTGAGATCCCGTTTCTATTAAAATAAATAAATAAATAAATAAATAAATAAATAAATAAATAAATAAATAAGCCAGACATGGTGGCACACACCTGTAGTCCCAGCTACTCTGGAGGCTGAGGAGGCTCACCTGAGCCCAGGAGGTTGAGGCTGTGGTGACCCGTGATTGTGCCACTGCTCTCTGACCTGGGGGCCAAAGTGAGACCCTGACACTCCTTCCGAAAAAAAAAAAAAAAAAGAAATGAGAAAAATGTTGAGGAGTGTATGCTGGACTTTGCACTTCCTGACCCTGATCACCACTATGACAGTAATTATTAACTGGCCTCACACAGTTAGACCTCTTAATTTTAACTGGGCAAATGGCCACCCAGAATAAATACCATTCCCTTATTACTAAAAACCAAAATAAAGTTACTGGGTACAAAGGCAGCACACAAAAATCAGCCTCTCTTGCAGCTGGATGTGCCACGTCCCTCTCTTCATGGATGATGAGAAGTTAACGAAAGTGCTGTGTGCAACTTCCAGTGAATGTCGTTTAAGGGAAGGTGTTAGAAGTTAAGCAGCCTTCATAGATCAATATGTGATATTATGTAACTTTTAAATTTAATTTTTTTTTAAGAGATGAGGTCTTGCTATGCTGCCCAGGCTGGACTTGAACTCCTGGGTTCAAGCGATCCTCCTGCTTCACTCTCCCAGGTAGCTGGGACTATAGGTATGTGCCACCATGCCCAGTGGGAATTGTATTAGCTATCTGTTGCTGCCTAAGAAGTTACCCGACAATTTAGCGGCTTAAAACAACAAGCATTATCTTGCAGTTTCTGTGGTCAGGAGTTCAGGAATGGTTGAGCTGGGTGGCTCTGGCTCAAAGTGTCTCGCGAGGTGGTAGTCAGACTGCTGGCCACTGGGGGCTACAAGGGGCTGGAGAATCTTTCTCTGAGGTGGTGCTCTCACGTGGCTGGTGGTGGGAGGCATCAGTTTCATGCCAGCCATCGGCAATAAGCCTCGGTTTCTCAGCGCTCGGACATCTCCATGGGACTGCTTGAGGGTCTGTACGACGTATCAGCTGGCTTTTCCCAGAGGGAGTAACCCGAGGGAGAGCAGGGAGGAAGCCACAGCATTTTTATGACTTGGTTTTGTGTCACATCATCGCTTCTGCCACACTCTATTCATTACAAGTAGTTCTCTAGCGATAAGTGAGGCTGAGCAATTTTCCGTGTGTCTGCTGCTGCTCGTATGTCTTCTTTTGAGAAGTCTCACACCAGGTGCAGTGGCTCAGGCCTGTCATCCCAGCACTTTGGGAGGCAGAGGTGAGAGGGTTGCCTAAGCTCACGGGTTCAAGACCAGCCTGGGACACTTGGGGAGACCTCGTCTACACAATTAAAAAAAAAATTAGCTGGGCACGGTGGCGCATGCCTGTAGTTCCAGCTACTTGGAAGGCTGAGGCGGAAGGATCGCCGGAGCTCGCCCAGTCGAGGCTGCGGTGGCTGTGAGCGGCCACTGCCCTCCAGCCTGGGCGACAGAGTGAGACTCCGACTCAAAAAAGATAAGTGTGTATTCATGTCCTCTGCCCATATTTTAATAGGGCTTTTTTTTTTTCCCTTTTGGCTCGTTTGAGTTCCTTGTAGATCCTGGATGTTAGGCCTTTGTCAGATACACAATTAGCAAATATTTTTCCCCTGTACCCCATGACTCTATAATAAAATAAAGTAGAAAAACAAAAACAAAACCAAAAAAGAGTAGCTCACTAAATCCAGCCAACATTCAAGGGGAGGGAGTGGATGCTACCTCTTGGAGGGAGGAGCCTTGTGAATGGAATCATTATCCTCCAAGGATAGCCATGTCCTCATCTCCAGAGCCTGTGTGTATGTTGCTTTAGATGGAATACATGACAGTTTTTTGATGCAATTCATGCTCTTGGGATAAAGAGACCAACTGGGTCATCTGAGGAGGCTCAGTGTCATTGCAAGGGTGAGAGGGAGGCAGGAGGGCCAGCACAAGCGTGAGAGTCAGAGCAGGAAATGTGATGATGGGAGTGGGCCAGATCGACGTGACCACGAGTCAAGGAACGTGCACAGCCTGTGGACACCGGAAAAGGCAAGGGGTGGACTCTACCCTTTGACCCCCAGAAGGAATGCAGCCTTTGACTTTAACCCTGTAAGATCCATTTTATACTCTTGGCCTCCCATAATGTAAAACAATAACTGCGTGTTGGTTAAGCCACTACATTGGTGGTTGGTTGTCAGCAGGGCAATAGGAAATTAATACAAACATCAAAGTGTTTGTGGACTGTTTTGTTTTTGACTTGGGGTCTCATTCTGTCACCCAGACTGGAGTGCAGAGGTACGCTCACAGGCACTGCAGCCTTGACTAGCCGGGCTCAGGCGATTCTTTCAAGTGGCTGGAACCACAGGCATGTGCCATGACACCTGGCTAATTTTAAAAATTTATTTGTAGAGATGAGGTCTCACCAACTCCATATTGCCAAGTTGCCCAGGCTGGTCTTGAACCCTTGGGCTCAGGTAGGCAATTGTCTTACCTCTGCCTCCCAAAGTGCTGGGACGACAGGCCGGAGCCACCATGTATGGTGGTGTGGACGTTATTTTAAAGCCATTATAGTCCACCCTGTGGCCACAAATTACTTATTTACATATTTTACATGCATAACTGTACACTTCCCAAGGCCCCAAAGTCTTATCCGACGACAGCATCAACTTAAAGTTCAGATAAGGGATTAATATCCAAAATATGCAATAATGAGAAAACAACCCCCATTAAAAAATGAGCAGGCTGGGCACTGTTGGCCCATGCCTGTAATTCTAGCACTTTGGGAGGTGGAGGTGAGAGGATTGCCTGAGCCCAGGGTTTGAGACCAGCCCAGGCAACTTGGCAAGACCTCATCTTTACAATAAATCAAAAAATTAGCTGGGTGTGGTGGCACACACCTGCAGTTTCAGCCACTTGGAAGGCTGAGGCAGAAGGATCGTCTGAGTCTAACAGGTAGTGGCTGTGGTGGCTGAGCATGCCCCTGCACTCCAGTCTGGGTGACAGAGTGAGACTCCAACTCAAAAAAAAAAAAAAAAAGCAAAGAATCTGAACAGACATTTTCAAAAGAAGACACACAAATGGCCAACAGGTTTGTGAAAAAATGCTCAACATCATTCATGCCTAGGGAAACGCAAAATAAAACCACAGTGAGATGTCACCTCACATCTGTTAAGATGGCTATTATAAAAAAGATGAAAGATAATACGTGATGGCAAGGATGTGGAGAAATGGAAGCCCTTGCACTCTGTTGGTGAGTGTAAATTAGTACGGCCATTACGGAAAACAGTATGGCATTCCCTCCCAAGTTAAAAGTAGAACTACCACATGATCCGGTGGTCCCTCTTCTGGGTGTATACCTAGAGGAATTGAAATCAGTATGCTTCAGAGAGATTTGCACTTTCATGTCCATGTCAGCATCATTCACAATAACCAAGATATGGAATCAAGCCGTGTCTATCAGGGGCTGAATGGATAAAGAAGATATGGTGTATATACACAATGGAATACGCTGTTGCCTTAAAAAAGAAGGACGTTTGGTCCTTTGCAACAACAAGAAGAATGAACCTATCAGGCATTTTGCTACGTGAGATAAGACAGTCACAGCTGGACAAATACCACATGGTCTCACTTATACATAGACACTTAAGTCAAACTCACAGGAATGAAATGGCAGTTACCAGAGGCTAGGGGGTTGGCGTGGGGTGGGACAGGGGAAATAGGGGAATACTGTTGCAAGGGCACATGTTCCAGTTAGACAGGAGGGGTATACTTTTTTTTTTAATGAATCGGAGTCTCCCTCTGTTGCCCAGGCTCACGACCACCACCGGGCTCAGGTGATCCTTCTGCCTCAGTCTTCCAAGTAGCTTGAACTACAGGCGTAAGCCACCACACCTGGCTTAATTTAGGAGTGTGCTTTTGAGATCTATCGCAGAGCACAGTCACTATAGTTAATGCATTGTATATTTCAAAATTGCTGAGAGTAAAGTTCAGATGGCTTGCCACGCAAAATGGTAAGTGAAGTGATGGATATGTTATTAGCTTTAGTCATTCCATATTGTTTACATATATCAAAACACCACATTGTACCCCATAAGTAGACACAGTTATGATTTGTTCACACACACACACACACCCACACACGAGCCAGGGGTTTCTCTCTGTTGTCCAGGCTGGATTTGCATTAGCATGGATCAGGGCTCACCACAGCCTCAACCTCCTGGGTTCAGGGGGTCCTTCCACCTCAGTCTTCAGAGTAGCTGGGACTACAGGAAGGCAATCACTGCATTGAACTAAGTTTTTTTATATTTTTTATTTTTGTAGAGACCAGCTCTGGCTGTGTTGTCTAGGCTGGTCCTGAATTCCTGGACTCAAACAATCCTCCACCCACCTCAGCCTCCAAACGTTCTGGGATGCCACCATGTCTGGCTCTCTCTCTGTCTCTCTCTCTATGAAATAAAATAACAAAAATACTAAAGAATGTCTACAAAACAGGGTTCAAGATACAAATGAGCACAGTAGTATCACTGAAGGAATGAAATATTGTAGCATGTGCTGAGCGCTACATATGTATCCTGAATTCTCACAACCCTGGAAGAATGAGAAAATTGAGCGTCAGGGAGCACACCTCATCCGCCCACTGGCTCACAGTCCATACACAGCATCCGGATTGGGTCCATGCTGCCTAAAGCCCATGCAGGTCGCTGCTACGTAAATGATGGAGAACTCGGATCGGATTAATCCATGTGAAAACATTTACTGATATGTTTTTAGAGAAAAAATAACTCAAAGGGCTTTTCAGGCAGACTCCTTTCAAGACGCTCTCAAACATCTGCAACTTTAGCAAGTCCTGAGAGTTGATCGATTCCACTGAATTGGACTGTCACAAAGTTTTAGGACAACACCCGGGGAAAGCCAGGAAAGACGCCTTGGGTCTTCTGCCAACATCAGTCAGTGCCACGGCAGGACGCACTGAGAAACGATTCCAACCAGCCCACCAGCCCACGCGTCCCTTCCAAAAGCGAGTATGAGTCCCCTAAAAGACAGCCTGGGCTGAGGTCGGCCAGTCCCTGGACACGGGGCCTCCGAGCGGCTGCCCACACCTGGTCCTGGAAGCCAAGGAGGACGGAGCGTTCCACAAGCAAGGGAGGCAGAGGTCTCCGAGGGCGGAGAGAGGGG
>NW_007246203.1:0-50422 GCF_000164805.1 Carlito syrichta | reverse complement strand
CAGCCTCGACCTGCTGGGCCCAGGCGATCCTTCCGCCTCAGCCTTCCAAGTAGCTGGAACCACAGGCACGCACCACCACGCCTGGCTAATTTTTTGATTGATTGTAGAGATGAGGTTTCACCATGTTGCCCAGGCCGGTCTCGAACCCCTGGGCTCAGCAATCCTCTTACCTCAGCCTCCCACAGTACTGGGATTACAGGCTTGACCCATGGCGCCCGGCGCCGCTTGCCCTCTTTTAACTTAGACCTGCCTAAGAAAGCCTGCCCAGCTACCTCTAAGCCACGTTACCCAGCCTGCCTCAGTTCAGTCTCCCTTCAGGGAAGATGCCTGTCTTCTCCCATCTTAGAGCCTCACGACCCAGCCTCCCCCCAGCTCCTGTTTGCCTTCCCTTCCTCTTTTCAGCAGAACTCCTTGGAAGAGCCTGGACTGGCTGTTTCCAACCGCACCCCTTTTTCTCTCATGCTCGCTGGGAGGATCTTGTCCACTCCCCACCCCACCCAATGGCTCCTCTCGGGGCTGTGGGCGCCACCTGTTGCCAGAGCTCACCGCCCCGCGGGACCCCTCTCCCTGAGCCAGGGCGGCTGCACCATGTTGACTGCTGGCTCTCGAAGCCCTTTCTTCACATGGCCTCCAGGGACCCACACCCATTCGATCCTCCTTGAAGTAGCCAGAGGGATCCCTGAGGAAGGACCTCAGAGCTTCTCAGCTCAGAACTCCCAAGTGCTTCCCTCTCCTGGAGGGTGCAAGCCCATGCTGCCTTGCTGTGGCCCCAGGGGACCTCTGTGATCTGTCTCCCTCCCTCGGTCTCTCCACCCCGCTGGGTCTTTCCACCCTGCTCCTCCTCCTTTCCCGCGGGATTTCTCTGCCTCAGCCTCACAGGCCTTCCCACAGCTCATTGAACCTTTAGGCTACGTCTTGCCTCAGGGCTTTCATCCTTGCTTTTATGTCTGGCGGAGAAGCTCTTCCCCAAGACATCCTAGCCTCCCTGCCTCCAGTCCTTCAGGCCTGTGCTCAGAAGTCTCCCTCTCGGTGAGGTCTTTCTTGGCCACCCTTCCAACCCTTTTTGTTCCCTGCTTCTCCCCGGCTTACCACACTTCACAGCCCCCTCCTCCTCTTTGCTTTTGTTTTTAGTACTTATTGTAGATAACATGCAATACATTTTACTTATTTTTCTATTTTATCATCTCTCTTCCCGATTAGAATGTAATCTTCACGAGGGCAGATTTTTGTTTTCTGTATTTCATTCACTGCTATATCCCCAGGGCCTGAAAGAGAACCTAGCGCATGCTAAGCATCCCATACATGCTTGTTGAACTCATGCAGGGAGAGATCAATGGCCCAGTGATTGGGAAAGAGGCATACAACTCCCTTCCTGTCTCTTGAGTAGTTCCCACACGTTCACAGATAGAGTGTAGGACGGAGACAGCTGTCATAATTCTCTTGTCAGAGTTGCGAGTACTAGACTGTGTCATTTTTTCTTTTACTTTGGAGAGGCTTATGGGGTATGGGATTCGTCCTACAAATTAAGAGTCACAAATTAAGATTAACAAATTATGTAACAATTATCCCTTTCTCAGTCTATGCAAATCATGCCAACTACTTCATGGAGCACTTTGACGATTTAAGAACTCTTGGTAGGTATCTTAATGGAGGGATTGTGCTTGATACTGTGGAAAATAATTTTAAGAGTGATGTTACTAGTCCCATTTCTTTAGAAATTTAGGCTATGGTTGGTATAAGAACCATACATGTGAAAAATAAAAATGCAAACAAATGCCTAATGTCAGTTGAAGAGTGAAGATAGTAAGTGCCATCCAAGCTGTTCAGAGGTAAAGACTGAACAGTTAGAGAAGGCTGTAGGTGGGCTGACATAACCTGGGTAGTGCTGGGGTGGCGGGGGGAGTTTGAGGTGGGCAGGGAGTTCTCGTGTCTTTGGAGATGGGTGTCTTTTTAATGTGGTTTTACTTAATTTTTAACATATTTTGAGTTCCAGGAATGTTGGACATGTCACATTCGAAAGTAATCACTATATGCCAGAAATGAACCCAGATTATTATTATTATTATTATTTTTGAGTTGGAGTCTCACTCTGTCGCCCAGACTGGAGTGCAGTGGCCGCTCCCGGCCACCGCAGCCTCGACCTGCTGGGCTTCGGTGATCTTTCCACCTCAGCCTTCCAAGTAGCTGGAATTACAGACATGCGCTACCACGCCTGGCTGATTTTTTGATTTATTGTAGAGATGAGGTCTCGCTGCCCAGGCGGGTCTCGAACCCACGGGCTCAGGCAATCCACTCACCTCAGCCTCCCAAAGGCGTGTGATTACAGGCTGAGCCACCGAGCCCAGCTAAACCCAGATTATTTTAAAGTACCGTCTCTGCATTGGACAGGATGCTGATACTTGAAGTTACACTTAGTGTGAAAAAGATACTGATGACTGCAGCTAGCAATGCAGCATTATGTCATACAGGTAGCACCGACAGTCCATCAGACTTAACTCAGACATGAGTCAAGAGCATTCTGCACATTCTGGGAATTTCTAAAAGTGTTGGTTATCATCTTTGCCCAATAAGAGAGTCTTTGGTTTAAAACCAGGCTAAGACTGGGTGTTGTGGCTCAAGCCTGTAATTCCAGCACTTTGGGAGGCCGAGGTGAGGGCACAGCCTGAGCCCACAGGTTCGAGAACAATCTGAGCAACTTGGTGAGACCTCATCTCTACCAAAAAAAAAAAAAAAAATCAAAAAATTAGCCGGTCATGGTAGCATGCACCTATAGTTCCAGCTACTTGGAAGGCTGAGGCAGAAGGATCACCTGAGCCCAGTAGGTCGACGCTGGGGTTGCTGCGAGCATGCCACTGCATTCCAGCCTGGGCAACGGAGTAACTCCAACCCAAAATAAAATAAAATAAACCAGGTTAAGACAGCTTTTATTTTCAGTAGTATTGTTTTGAGAGGTAAGGTTGTATAATGCTGAAGCCCATGGACTTGGAAGTCAGACGGCCTGAATTTAAATTCTGGCTCCACTATTTGCTGACTGTGTGATCTTGGAAAACTCGATCTCTTCAAGTTTTTATTTTTTCTCATCTGTAAAATAGGATATTAACAATCTATTTATTTATTTTTGAGTTGGAGTATCCCTCTGTCACCCAAGCTGGAGTGCAGGGGCATGCTCACGTTCACTGCAGCCTCAACTTGCTGGGCTCTGGTGATCCTTCCACCTCAGCCTTCCAAGTAGCTGGAACTACGGGTGTGAGCTACCATACCCGGCATTTTTTTTTGATTCATTGTAGAGATGCAGTCTCATCAGTTTTCCCAGGCTGATATCAAACCTTGGGCTCAGGCAGTCCTCTCACCCCCGCCTCCCAAAGTGCTGGCATTACAGGTGTGTGCCACCGCACCTGGCTGGGATGTTAACAATTTCTTAAAGGATGGTTGTGAGAAGCAAACGAAGTAATTCCTGTCAAAGTATTTATCATAATGTCTAGCACACAGCAAGCATTTCATAACATGAGTGATTACTGCCATTTTAACAGTTCTGCTTCTCAGGGTTTATTTGTGTAAATAAATATAATTGGATTTTTCTGTGTTGTGTGCCATTTGAAATTGGATTTCTCCTTGTACCACAAAAAGTAAAGATAAGGAACTGGTTGATCTCCTGTGATTTATGATCCACTAAGTGCTTTTTGTAGTTTTTGTGCACATATCTGTGTTGGTGAAATGTATTAGGTATCATACTCCAAGTGAGTGTTGACATTGAAGGGATAACTTCATGCAGGTAAGCATAACTACTTCAGTCTCCCAAGCAAGCGTATGAATTTTTTTCTCTCTTTTTCTTTTTTGGCAGGAGATTCTTTTGTACGACTGCTTATTCTCATTTGTTCATCAAGGTCTTTGAGTCTTCAAGGGCAGAATTTGCCTCTAAACAGAAAGATGGAAACTAGAGTACATTTATTTTGCCAGGTATTTATTCAAAACAATTTCTAAAGATTCTCTTTTTCTTTAACAGTTTATGTTTTCTCACATTTGTAATCAGTCAGCAAAATCATGGAGCGAAAAAGTTGTCAGGAACCTGCCTCATGACAGAGATGCCTTTTGAGTTTTTTTCACGAACACGTCTGATGCTCATCCCAGCCACCCATGTGCTACCAGGAGATCTTCTGCATGTATGATGAGCTCATCTTGGGGGTTAAGAACCTGGGTAATTCTTCTGGAGATCAAAAGACTTAAACTCATATGAGAGGTTGAAGATGAGGTACTCAGTGAAGCTAACCTAAAGGCAGTAGGAAAGACAAGACATCACATTGCTCCAGCTTGCTTCTGGTTTTTAGCAGTTTTTAAAAAACATTCCATCCCTCCTTTTAGTATTTTGTCAAATAAAGCCACATCTGTCAAATATAAACAAGTCTGGACTTAGCAAGGAGCGATTTGATTCAGAAGAATTATTACAAGGGAAGAAGGGAGACTATTGAAACAGAATGAGGACTGTTGCAGTGGCAGGATGCTGTGACCATAAGATCTGCAGGCATCTCAAGGGCTGGGCCAAAGAGGTTTTCTTTTCTAAGGAGGAGGAAACAAGGCTGGAAGAACCGGGTGTGGGGAAGCGGGGAACGAGTGGCATGATTAGATAAACAGATCAGAGAGTTTTTGTTATTGTTGTTGGAATCTCACTCTGTTGCCCAGGCTGGAATGCAAGGGAATGATCACAGCCACTGCAGCCTCAGCCTCCACAGACATGCGCCACCACATCTGGCCTGTTTTGATTTGTTGTAGAGACGAGGTCTTGCCATGTTGCCCGGGCTGGCCTTGAACTGCTGGGCTCAGGCAATCCTCTTACTTCGGCCTCCCAAAGTGCTGAGATGACAGGTGCGAGCCAATGCATCTGACCAAGGTCAGATACTATTTTATTATGAGGTCAGTTTATTTTGTTCTGATTATCAGTGGGCATAAAACTGTTCATCTAATCATGTATGAGACAAAAAACGGGAATTTTTTTTTAAGTCAGAGTCTCACTTTGTCACCCAGGCTGGAGTAGAGTGGCATGCTCACCGCCACCTTAGCCTTGACCTACTGGGCTCAGGCAATCCTTCCACCTCAGCCTTCCAAGTAGCTGGAACTACAGGTGTGTGCCACCACACCTGGCTAATTTTTCTCAATTTATTGTAGAGACAAGGTCTCACCAAGTTGCCCAGGCTGGTCTCAAACCCGTGTTCAGGCAGTCCCCTGGCCTCGGCCTCCCAAAGTGCTGGGATTACAGGCTTGAGCCACCTTGCCTGGCCAGAAGGAGAATTTTGAGGGTTATGTCTGACACTGCTATAAGTAAGCAAGGGAGGCACAGGTGAGTCTTAGCTAAGTCATGTGGGAGGAGATGGCTTGCAGTAAGCCATTTTCCAGAAAGGTGGGGGGATAACCTTTCACCTTTTCTGTTTTCTGGGAGAACAGGTCTCAAGTAAAATTCACCATTATCAGTTGAGAGTCCTCATCTTTTATATTAGCATAGATATAAGAATATTTAACAAATCTGGTGCCATTATGTAAGACATATACCTAATATGACCTGAAAAATAATTTCAGGGATTCTTGTTAAGTGCTGAGATATGTACTTCATGTCATATATGTGTATATATATGGTTGACTTTGCCCTTATAAACAGACTTTGAAGATAAATTCTTGAAAAGTTACATTGAAACAC
Organism: Carlito syrichta; assembly: GCF_000164805.1. Taxonomy (NCBI): domain Eukaryota; kingdom Metazoa; phylum Chordata; class Mammalia; order Primates; family Tarsiidae; genus Carlito; species Carlito syrichta. The sequence goes on along the minus strand of NW_007246203.1, from coordinate 44,736 downwards.
CATCCTGGTTGGTTTTCCTTCGGCTATAATAGCAGTTCATGCTTCACAGATGGTTCACCTTTGACCGCAGGTTTCCGAGAGTCTTTTCTTGTTTTCTCTTCCTTCTGTGTCAGTGTTCACTGGCTTTTTGGCCTGTCTTTGTTCACTTGGCCTTTGGTAACAGGCTTTTATGTCCTTTGGTCTTTTTGGATTTCCTGCCCTTTCTGCCCCTCCCTGTTCTCTATTTTAGGTCATTTTTTTCCAGTCTCTCTAAGAATCCTTTCATCAATTAATACATATCTCATTGAGGTGACAAATCTATTTTTTTCTGGAAACAAATTGTTAAAGGTGTGCCTTTGCTATAAGACACATGTGAGCAGATTCCAAAAGTCACTGAAATAGTTCCCTCATTCCCATCGTATGTGGAAATAGAGATTCTCTCTAAACTTCCTTGGTAATCTTCTTTGTAAGTTGCCTGTATAATCTGCAAGGGCACCTTGGGGTTCAAGGGCTTAGGGGTTTAAAAACGAATGCACCTTCCATCAACTAGATGCCATCCAGGTGTCTTAAGCAAATAGCTACATTTAAAATTTAAGAGACAGTGTTTCCAGCTTCATTCCTCTGTTTCTAAACATGTTTATTTCCTTTTTTTTGGGCAGAGAGAGAGGTGCCTGTTGAGAAGCAATCTAACTCCTTCTTTTTTTCTGAGTTGGAGTCTCACTCCTTCCCCAGGCTGGAGTGCAGTGGCATGCATGCTCACAGCCACCCCAGCGATCCTTCTGCCTCAGCCTTCTGCGTAACTGCAACCTTCTTGTCTTTAATAGACTTTGGTTTTTAGAGAAGTTTCAAGTTCATAGTGAAATTGTGCAAGAAGTCTAGGTTACCGTGTGTCCAATGACCCACACACGCACGACCTCCAGCGCTGTCAGCATCCTGCTCCAGAGTGGTTCATTCATTGCAATGGATGAACCCACTTGGGCGCACCATTGTCACCCAAGGTCCATAGTTTGCATTAGAGTTCACTTTTGGTGTTGTACATTCTGTGAGTTTGAGCACATGCATTGTGACATGCAGCCAACACGATAGCATAGTTAGCTTCATGACCCTGAACTCCTCTGTGTTCTGGCTGTTCATCTCGCCACTCCCCAACTGCTGGCTGCCACTGATCTTTTTACTGTCTCAATAGGTTTACTTTATCCAGAATGTCTTATGGTTGGAATTGTACAACACGTAGCTTTTCAAATTGGCTTTTTAAAAAGCCTAACATGCATTTGAAGTTCCTTCATGCCTTTTCATGGCTTGATGGCTCACGGTGTGATGTGTTGATCTAGGTTTACATCACAGATCACTTTGTAGCACCGAATAATATTGCATTCTCTAGCTGTGCCAGTTGATTTATCTGTTCACCTATTGAAGGACATCTTGGTTGCTTGTTGGGAGCCAGCATCTATAGCTACATGGCTGAGGCCTGTAAAGGCCCATCTGGAAGATCGCCTCTGACATAGGATATCAGTTATACCTATAATACTGGCGTGTGATTAGTGACCAGTGTGCATACATGGCAGTAAAACTTATAAGTAAATATCAATATGCCTGATGGAGAGTGCACAGCAGAATTATTTTTCTCTGTCTTTCTAAGTTGTACTCCTTTTTTAAACTTCTATTTCCTGGTAGACTGGTTAGTCAGCTCTTGTTCCCGAAAGCAGTTTCCCCTAGGGCTAAGATTAGAAACTAAATTACCATAATAGTTTTATCGCCCTGCCCCTAGCCAAGCAGAACGTTTTCTTTTGTTTTGTTAATTACCGAAACTCTGTCTGCTTCAGCCCATGGCCACCGTCATGGCGGCCATGCATTTCCTTGTTCAAGAGTGTGACAGCTACTATTTGATTTTTAGAGTAGACTTGTTAGAATAAAATATATACATATACACTCATAGTTGCATTTGCATTTTATAGTATATTTGAGTAAATTTATGCTTGCTGTTTTGTTTCCTTTTGCTACATTATTCAAATATAATAGTTATATATGATTTATAAAAGAATTAATGATGAGGTATTAGCTTAATAAGATATAGCATAGTATTAAAGTCCAATCACTAGATCATATAAGAATTAAAGTTTAGACATATGAAACTCATATGAATTATAGTAAAGTTTGGTAGTTTAAGAATAAGTTTTAACTGAATTATAAGGCATTATGTTAAATCATAATAGGTTAATAGTATAACTAACAGCTAAGTCATTTAAGTAAACTTATAGATTATAGTATAATGTTAAGTTGATAATATTAATCGTTAAACATATTAGGAGTCAGTAAACTTGGATTTAACTTAGAAAAGTTTTTGTATTAATCAGGATTTAGAACAAAGAGTATAATATGAATGATTTATTGAACATTATTGAAAACACTTTGAACGATCTGTATTGAAATTGTGCACCTGTGACCTTAATGTGGGTTTTGTGAAGCACGACAGGCATCATGGAATTCGAATTGTTTGCTTGGAACTTGCAAATCTCGTGATGGTCTTGTGATGCATAGTTTGTAAAGCGTGATATGCATGGAAATTGTACGCCCCAGCAAGTGATTATCACACTGCTGGAGGGTATAGAAAATGGTATATAAGTTGGAAGGAGTCCGAATAAAATTTGGCTTCAGTCCTGATCAGACTGTTCCCAGAAGAACTGCCTCCGAGTGGTCTCTTCTCGCCGTCCAGATTCTCCGGAGTGGGTCCTAACCCACCCTCGGTCGGAGCGGGTCTCCGACAGATGCTTCCAAGTTTTGGCAATTCTGAAGAAAGTTGCTATTAACGTCCAAGTGTAGGTTTTTGTGTGGGCATACATTTTCCGCTTATTTGGTCAAATACCAACAAGTGCGATTGTTGGATCTTATGGTGAGAGTATGTTTAGTTTTGTAAGAAGCTGCCAAGCTGTCTTCCATAGTGGCCGGACCATTTTGCATTCCCACCAGCAGTGATGAGAGTTCCTCTTGTTCCACATCCTTGCAAGCGTTTGTTGTTAGGGTTTTGGATTTTTGCCATTATTTTTTCTTAATTACATTTTTTTCTTACTGTTTTAAATTGCCAAATAATAATTGAGTGCATTTGCAGTCTACAATGTGATATTTTGATCTATATATACACTATAGAAAAATTTAATCAAGTTTTTAACATAATCATCACTCCACCAACGTATCCTTTTGTGTGTGTGTGTGTGTGTGTGTGGTAAGAACATAAAGGTCTGTTATTTTAGCAATTTTCTTTTTGAGACGAGGTCTCACTCTGTTGTCCAACCTGGAGTGACACATTCACAGCTCACTGCAGCCTCAACTTCCTGGGCTCAGGTGAACCTTCCTAGCCTCGGGTCTCAGCCTCCCAAGTAGCTGGGACTACAGGCAAGTGCTACCATACCTGGCTAACTTTTTGATTTTTTTGTAGAGAAGAGGTCTGCCTAGGCTGATTTTGAACTCCTGGGCTCAAGCACTCCTCCTGCCTCGGTCTCCCAAAGTGTGGAGATTACAGATGTAAGCCATCATGCCTGGCCCAATTTTGAAATGTATAGCACATTATTTATTAACTGTGGTCACCATGCAATGCTGTCGATCACTACAACTTATTCCTCCAGTCTAACTGACTCTGTACCCTTTGATTAACATCTTCCCTTTCCCCATCCTTCTTCCCCCACCTTCCAGCCTCTGGTAACCATATTTCCACTCTGTTTCTATAAGGTCAACTTTTAAAAATTGAACATATAAACGAGATTATACAGTATTTGTCTTTCTGAGCCTGGCATATTTCACTTAGCACAATGTCCTCCAGTTCCATTCATGTTATTGTGAATGACAGAATTTCCTTCTTTTACAGGCTGATAGTATTCCATTGTATATCTACACTACATTTTTTTATGCGTTCATTTGTTAGTGGATAGTTAGGTTTTTTCCATATCTTGGCTATTGTGAATAACGCTGAAATGGGCGTGCAGATATCTTTCCAGCGTACTGATTTTAATTCCTTTGGATATATATCCAAAAGTGGGATTGCTGGATCTCATGGCAGTTCTATTTTTAGTTTTTTGAGGTACCTCCATACTGTTTTCTATAATGGCTGGATATGTATACCAACAATGTAATGAATACTTATACCAGCAGTGTGCAAATGTTTGTTTTGTTATAACACTTATCTTTTGTCTTTTGATAATAGCCATTCTAACAGGTGTTAGATGATATCTCATTGTGGTTTTTATTTGCATTTCCCTAATAATTAGTGATGCTGAACATATTCCCATAAACTAGACGGCCATATGTATGTCTTCTTTTGAGAAATGTCTGTTCAGTTCCTTTGCCCATTGGAAAATTGGTGGTGTGGAGGCTAGGTGGGGGGATATATAAAAAAAATTGGTGGTGTATTTTCTTGCTGTTGAGTTGATTTCCTTATATATTTTGGATCTCAACCCCTTATCAGATATATGGTTTGCAAATCTTTCCTCCCATTCTGTGGGGTGTCTCTTCCCTCTGTTTTCTTGCAGTATAGAAGCTTTTTAGTTTGATGGACCCCATGTGTCTATTTTTGCTTTTGTTGTCTGTGCTTGTAGCGTCCTCACCAACAAATCACTGCCCAGACCAATTTCATGGAGACATCCCCCATGTGTTCTTGTAGCTTTACAGTTTTAGGTCTTATGCTTAAGTTTTTTGTGTGTGGTAAGAACATAAAAGTCTATTATTATAGCAATTTTCCATTTCCAGTTGATATTTGTATGTGGTGTGAGATAGGGCCCAAGTCTCTGTATGTGGCTTTCCAATTTTCCCAGTATCATTTATTGAAGAGATTGTCTTTTCCTCATTGTGTGTACTTGGCACCTTTGTCAAAAATAAATTGATTATTAGTTAGTTCTTGGCTTTCCATTCTGTCCCCTGAGTTAATGTGTCTGTATTTATGCCCGGATTATTTTGTTTTACTATAGATTTATGCTGTATTTTGGAATAAAGATGTATGATGCCTCTAGCTTTATGATTTTTGCTCAATATTGCTTCTGCTATTTGGGATCTTTCCTGGTTCCATATGGGTTTTAGGATTTTCTTTTATTTTTTAGTTGGAGTCTCACTCCATCCCCAAGTGGCATGCTCATGGCCACCCCACCGTTGATCTGTTGGACTCAGGCGATCCTTCCGCCTCAGCCTTCCAAGTAGCTGGAACTACAGGCGTGTGCTACCACTGCCTGGCTATTTATTTATTTATCGAGGTCTTGCCAAGTTACCCAGGCTGTTCTCAAACGTGTGAGCTCAGTCAATTTCCTCACCTCATCCTCCCAAAGTGCTAGGATTACAGGCTTGAGCCACCGTGCCTGGCCTGGATTTTTTTTTTTAATCTGTTTGAAAAAAATTGATATTGGAATTTTGATAGGAATTGCATTGAATCTGTAGATAATTTTGGGTGTTATGGACATTTTAACAATATTAATGTTTCCAGTCCATGAACATAGGATAGCTTTTCATTTATTTATGTCTGCAATTTCTTTCATCATCATTTTATAGTTTTCATGTTGAGTTTTTGCCATTCTAACAGCTGTGTAGTGGTATCTCATTTTAATTTGCTGTTCACTAATGACATATCATGTTGAGCATCTTTTTGCATGCTTATTTGCCATGTATCTTACTTCTTTGGTGAGATGTCTAGTCAAGTCTTTTGCCTGCTTTTAAGATTGGATTCTCAAACGCCCAAGTTAACCTAATCAGCCCTTGTAACCTATGTGACATGAATAAGCCCCACCATGGCAGCAATCATGTGACTAACCCACCCATCTGCCTGCTGTCCATCCCCGAACGTCAGTACCTGCGCTTGCTGCCCCTTTGTGATTACGTTGAGTAGACCACCGCTCAATCACCTGAATGATCCTCCCCATCAAGGGGAATGCTTAAAAGGACTCAACCACAAGCAGCTGGCGGCCATTGCTCTGTGCTCTTTGAGCTACGGCCCTTGCCATGCTTCCTGACTTTGGCACCCTCTCCCACCTTGGGGACATGATCCCTTCTCTTTCTCACTCTAATTTATTCTTAAATAAAATATATTTAAAAATCTAACTTCTGTGCAATTCTTTGCATCTTTCACGCAACATCGAATCACACCCCAGATGGCCAGGCTCATCTTAGAGTGCTGGCCCTCTTCCTGTCGGTGGGAAGTAATTTCTTTCTAAATAAATCTTTTCTTCATGATAAAAAAAGTTCTTTGTATATTTTGGATAACAGTTTTTTAAAAATCAGGTGTATTTTGCAAATATTTTCTTCTAGTCTGTGGTTTGTTCTCTCATTCTCTTGGTATGTCTTCTACAGAGCAGATGTTTTTAATTTAAAGGAAGGCCAACTTATAAATTATTTCTTTTATGTTTTTGGTTTGTATCTAACATCTAGTTGATTTTTATAATAAAAAATGATTGCTTTGCACAGTGTATGGTAAACTTTTGCATCTTGATGCCTTAAGAGTTAGATTCAATAACTGTTAGATATAGTAATGAATGATGTGTACTTTATAGCTATGTAATGCACTAAGGAAATTTGGAAATACTTAATCTAGAAAGACAATGCACTAATGAATAAAACCTTTGTCAATTGAATTCCCCTTGGTAGCACTATCTGAGAAAGAATGTTGGTCTGAATTGAATGACTTGACCCAAAATGCCATATTTACTGTGTGTGCGCATCGCGAGCTTAACTGATTGTGGCTCTTGGTTATCCCCTAGGCAGAAGAAAGTGTTGACTTATTAGATGATGGCTCTAATTCTTTTGCAACTGACTTTCCTTCAAGAAATATCAACAGCAAAAAATACATAAAGTTTTCTAAAACAACAGTGAAGAAAATTTCACCTGAAATTAGGAGTTTGATGCCAGAATGTAAAAAAATGTAAGTTAATAACTGAAGTTACTTTACCAAAGTATTCTTTTACAAGTTAAAAGCACCAAAAATGTAGCTTATGTTTCTCATAATGTACTATTTATATAGGATCATGCGTATTTATGGCCATTCACTCAGGAGCATGGTTTTAACTCTTAAATATCCTTACACTTGTTTTCACTTCTCTTATGGTCACATGAAAGTCATAAAGTACATAGGATTCTAGTTAGAGTAGGGCAATTATCTATATGTCTGCAAGTTTGTCTTAAAGAGAATTTAGGAAGGCAACAGAAGGTTCTTCCCTCTAGGCTTGGATTTGTGCTTTCCACAGAATTAAGCTGTTTGAGTATTTTGGCAGTTTTTTCTTGTGTGTTGCATTGCCTGGTTGCCTTGTGTTAGTTCTAACATTTCATATGCATGCAGGAGAAATATCTAATTTGTACTTTTAATATTTATAAAATGACTAAAATAGAAAAGAAATATTTATCAGAAAGAAGAAATCCTCTAGGAAACTGTTCAGGAGTGTTAACTCACTTTATCTTTCTCCAACTAAATGCTGGTCTTACCTGTTGGTGAAGTTGGAAATTGCCTGCACACTGCACTTAAACCAGTGTTTTCTCTACCTGTCAGATGTTTGTGTTTCCATTATTTTAATCTATTATTTTCACCACTACTTCTGTTTGTTAGATGACAAAAGTCAAAGCAGTTATTTCTAGAAGACTACAGTAAAACTTGCTACCTGAGAAGAAAAGGAAGGCGGCGGGAGTGTTCACTTTATCTTCTTTCATTAGTTTTGTTCAACATAGATTAATACCTTGGGAGGCATATACCCCCAAATAATAAGGTATTTATTCATTATTTATACCAGATCATCTTTTTTCCATAAAATGTTTGAAGCAACTCATAATTTTGAAACACACTTATCCTTTTGTCAACCTAAGTAAGGAAGCTGAGGCAAAATTAATGTAGGTGGAGAATTTATTTGAGCCCAGGTTAAGGACCACAGCCTGTTCTGCTTTGCAGAACACAGGAGAGGCTTAAGTTTTTAAAGCAAAAAAGGACCCATCAGGAGAAGGGTGACTACAAAAGTTGTTTTTTTGGAATTCTCATTGGTTTGCAGAAATTACCATGATTAGTGATTGGCTAGATATTGTTGAACTATAGAGTATGAGTTTTAGTGTCCAGTGTATGGTGTTGCTAGATTAATTTACAGCTGCTTGGTGGTGACAGTCTAGAGTCCACATCACAGATGACTTTGAAGTAATTACTTAACTCAGGGGGAAGTGAGGCATAATATCTATCTCATTTTTTTTTTTTTACAGTCAGATCTTTATTTAAAAATCAGATCTGCCAACTTAGCGCTTTCCACCAACTTGGGGAGCAGAAACCTTCACAGGCTTCACAATCTTTTGCTTAGGTGCTGCCTTTGTGGGGGCCTTAGCAGCAGCCATGGCAGTCTTTTTAGATGCTTGCTTAGCCTTTTTTGCTTCCTTAGCAGCCCTGATAGCTTGTTCTCGTTGAGCCTTTCTCACTTCAGGTTTCTGATTCCTGTTGGCCATTATATCAGCAAGAGATGCACCAGTAATGGCCCCCTGGAATTTGACTGCACGGCGGGTTCTTTTCTTTTGAATTTCTTCCGACTGTCCCTTTTTGTGCTCTCTTCTGTAGAGGACAGTCCAGCTTATTTGCCGAGGATTCCTCTTGGAAAGGAACGCGGACTCGCATTTTGCGTTAAGGAACTGAAAGACCTTCGCGTGGGTCCTGGCGTAGTGCCTCCGGTGTCCGGGCTAGATCTTGTAGCCCCGGAAACTGCACAGCTCGGCCTTCCTGGCGGCGGCTCCGGGGGAAGAGGGAATTGGCACAGAGAGCTCTATCTCATTTTAATGCCTCTTCTGGGCCTGATAATTTAATGAGGCTCTCATTTATCAGATAAAAAGTTCATTTTCTTTTTCTTTTTCTTAAAGATGAAAGTTTAAAAATCATGAGTGGAAGTCATCGTTCTACCAGAAATACGGAGCCTCCATTGCAATGCGACTGCATGGGGAGGGGGTGGAGAATAGAAAGCAGCAGTAGACTGCAGGTTGCAACTCGTCGATGAGTCATGAAATCGGCTCAGGAGATCGCTACTTGGCTTGTTTTTAAAAGATTTAAAAGTCAGTCTTCCATACAACCCAGCAGTTCCCCTTCTGGGACTATACCTGGAGGAACTCAAATCACTCTATGAAAAAGATACCTGCACGTGCATGTTTATTGCAGCACTCTTTACAATAGCAAAAACATGGAACCAACTATGCTGCCCATTGAAAGTGGACTGCATAAAAATGTGATATATATATACATGATGGAATATTACACAGCTATAAACAAGGACAAAATTATGGACTTCACAGCAACTTGGATAGACTTAGAGTCTATAATACTCAGTGATCTATCACAGGAACAAAGAACTGAGTAACACATATTCTCACTCGTAAACAGACCCTGAACAATTATCACAAGACTCTAAGAAGGGGGATTGGAGTGGTGGGAAACTGCTGGGGCAGGGTGGGGGGCTGGGCGGGCAGGGTGCACACTTCATCAAGGACACCTGATCTCAACCAGGTGAAGTGGGGACCAAAGTAAGACCCAAACTTTACCTGTACAGTGACCATTTGTATACTTAACCCTGAATTGCACCCCACATCTTTAGAGTAAAAATTAAAAAAAGAAATAGAATATAATTGAAGACGTTAGAGTGCTTTTCACAAAATATATGTGAAATTGTTCCCATTATCATTCTCCCTCCCCCCTCCATCTCTCTCTTTCTCTGTCCCCCTTCCTCTGTATATGTACGCTGTCACAATAAAAAATATATTTTAGACTGTGGATCATAGTCAAAATAGTTGAAAGTCATTGACTTTGAGACTAGAGGACTGCAGAGGGGACTCATCATATAGCAGCTTTGGAGAGGCAAAGAGCAAGGTGAGGGGTTCTGGAGGTAGGAGTTTAGGTGATGCAATATAAAGGGATCGAGTGTCAAAAGGGCAAGGTGCACAATACATACATACAATTTGATTCATCAATTAAAAATACAAAAATTTAAAACCACAATGCACACATACAATTTTGTCTGTCGATTTAAAAATAAATACATTAATTAAAAAAAAGGCCAAGGTATCTGCTAAGGAAGAGGAGTGGCATGCATGATAAAAATTTTTATTATTTCACAATTTTGCTTAGGACTAAAGCAGTTACCTGAAGCTGTTGTTGATATAATCTAGTTAGTCATTGTCTTGTTAGGGTTGTTTTTGAAATTTAGGTCTACCCTGGATTACTTGAAGCAAAGTACACTATTTCCAACAGTATGGGCCTTCTGTTTTCAAATTAATTAAAATATGATTCATGTTATTTTTATACCATTGTTGTATAGTTTATGAGATATGTGTTTTATGAACATTCTTGGCAGTCCAATAAGAAGAGGAAAAAGAAGGAAAAAGAAGAAAAAACCAAGCTATAAGAAAGCAATAAAAAACAATATAAAGAAGTTCAGCTTCTTGTGTCCACACTTGAGTCTTCAAATGCCACTTCTTGTTAGATGACACTTTGGAGAAATGACTGATTTGCATGTCTGTGAGAGAAGAATATGCAGATGAGCCTGGAACATCTTGTCTTCCAGAGGTATGGAAACCAAAAAAGACTACAAGACTACTGCTGATGTTGGGTGGTGAGGGTTGTAGTTGCTGTGTGGGTTCTTGACTTTACCCCAGCAAAGAATTTTAGAGTGAGTCCAAAGTATAGTTTAAGGGAAAGTTTGTTACAGAGAAGAAACACTGTCAAGGGAGAATGCGGGTGCCTTACAGAGAAAGGACATGTGCTTGGGGTTAACAAACAGCTTTTTATATTTCCTAAAATGATTAAGCAACCTATTTCTTAAGGTCAGATATGTGGACTTTATAGGCTATAAGCTAATGATCACAAGTTTCAGTTCTTACTGTTTAACTTCCGTGCTGACTTGCATCACAAATAATTCTTCAGATAATGGAAAAAGAACAAAAGTTATTGTTTAATTAAATTTTTTCGGAACTCCATGCCTCAGTGCTTCTAGCAACTCCTCATTGCCTCTATGATTACTGTAGCAGTCGCCCCATACTCCAAGGTTAGATCTGGTGTGCCTGGTCAGTGGGGTGTTGCTAAAAATAATTATGTCCCCATAAGAAGATGACTGGATGCCTGACCATCCTGTTCCTCATTTATCTAACTTGCCCCTGCCTATGGAAGCTCACATGTCTATCTCTGAGCCTTGTGCTGGGCTAACTATGCCTGCTTCACTGCCAGAGACGCATCAGAAAGACTCAAGGGTCTACCTGAAGAGGCTCCCACCTTTTCCCACCAGAGATGAGAAAGTTGGAGCACCAATGAGAATAACAATGTCAGGATATTAAACCGCATCAAATATCCTTCTCTATGTATTCAAAATAATATAAAAATTATTTTGTCATTGTTAGAGGTTACAAGTGAGCCAGGTCTTCATTCTGAAAAGTGATAAATCAAGGAGAAGAATACTTTTGAAGTACTCCCCTTGGGGAACTGTGTGCCAATGCCAATGCCTAGTCCACCCGTCAAAGTGGTTTTGGAACTCTTCTCCTGGAATGACCATCAGAGTCATCGTTGTATTACCCTTGATGTCTTGAATGCCATCAAATATCTTCATTTCAATATTTCCTGTATATTTGGGTAAAGAAAAAAGTCATAGGGGGCCAGATTGGGTGAGCAGGGAGGGTGTTCCAGTACAGTTATTTGTACAGTGCTGCCAATTTAAGCGCATGGTGGCAAGTTGGCAAACTTAATTGTCAATTACCAACAAATAACAGCTCCATGGACATTCCAGAAAAAGAGTTCCAAAGTTGTTCTGACAGGTGGACTAGGTGCTGACATGGGTGCATAGCTTCCCAAAGGGAATAGTTTGAAGGTGACTGTAGTGATATTCAGCAATTGAGGTATTGAACACTTTTTCTAGGATGGGTTCGTGAACTTCATTGTCAGGCTCTGTATGTCTGAAAATTCCCATAATTAAAAGGTGAAAAGGAGAAGACAAAACAACAATGACAAAATGGTTATTCCAATATCTGTGAATTTAGGTTTGAAACGTCAATATCTCTATGTGAAGAAGAGAAGTTCTCTGATTTTCCAGGAGAAAGGAAGTCTGGAGAAAGACAAGTTTACGAGAACAACAACCTAGTAAAAGAGCTGAGGTAAATAAGGACTTGGAAATTTTTCTCTCACCTTCAAGCGTTGTCCTTAGACCTCAAATATTCCGTTACATTTTAGTTCAAGTGTTGAAAGTTGCAATCCTCAGTATGACTTCCTCTTCCTTCTCTTCTCTCCCTTCTTCATTCTCCTTCTCTTTAAAAAAATGGAACAAGGCATTCTTTCAGAATATTATGGAATTTTTACCCTTCTTTCTCTGTTAAATATATTATGATATTAATATGATAAATATCATAACATATATATATATATTTTTTTTTTACTGTGCTCTCTGTTAGCATTTTGCTTTTAAACAAAAAGCCTGGGTGCTCCTTGGTGTGCGCAGCATAAAACTCCAGCGTAACATGGGTCCTCACATGACTTTCTTCCTGTGTCTGTGTATTGTCTTTGTCTTCTGTTCTCTCCTAAGTACTTCTGTCATTATATATTTCATCTCAAGATCTTAACTTGATTATATCTGCAAAGACTTTTTATCCAAATAAAGTCACATTCATCAGTTCTAGAGATTAGGACATGGACATATCTTTTTGTGGTGCCATCATTCAACCTACTACATTTACTCTGATAGACTTAGGTGTATATTTATTTTTGTTTCGCTGTCTTACTATGTTTTTTTTTTTCCTGAATCTTAGAATGCATGCCTTTTTTCAATTCTGGAAAATTCTAATGCATTATCTTTTAGACTTATTTCCCTCCCTCAGTCTCTTTGCTGCCCGTCTGGATGCTCTATCAGATATACGTTAGATGTCATTCAGTTCTCCAAATTCTTTAACATTGCTTTATATTTTTCATCTATTTATCTCTCTGTATTTTGTTCTTGATAATTTCTCCCCATCTACTTTTGAGTTCACTTATTCTTTATCCAGCTGAATCTAACCTGCCCTTTAACTTGTCCATTGAGTTTTTTTTTTTTTGAGTTGGAATCTCACTCTGTCACCCAGGTTGGAGTGCAGTGGCACAGCCTCTACATGCTGGGCTCAGGCGATCTTTCTGCCTCAGCCTTCCAAGTAGCTGGAACCACAGGCATGTGTCACCATGCCCAGGTGATTTTGTGATTTATTGTAGAGACGAGGTCTCACCATGTTGCTCAGGCTGGTCTTGAACCCATGAACTCAGGTAATTCTCTTGCCTCTGCCTCCCAAAGTGCTGGGATGACAAGCATGAGCCACCGAACCCGGCTAGTTCATTGAGATTTTAATTTCAGTGATTATATTTTTTACTTCTAGGATTTTTGTTTGGCAACTCTCAAAATATGCCTTATATAATACTCTCCCCTCATGTTCCATAGTTGTTTCAGGATTGGTATCTGATAAGTCCAATATATGAAGTTCTTGAGGGATCTAAATCTTGTGTTTATTGTTTTGTCTGATTCTCACATGTTACCTTGTGCCCTTGGGTGTTTTATACAATTTTATATGTTCTTTCATATTGTAGTTGATTTGTATCTGTGAAAATCTCATAACAAGCCTGTCCTCCTACAAGATAATTTTTTTTTTTTGAGTTGGAGTCTCACTCTGTCGCCCAGACTGGAGTGCAGTGGCCGCTCCCGGCCACTGCAGCCTTGACCTGCTGGGCTTCGGTGATCCTTCCGCCTCAGCCTTCCAAGTAGCTGGAACTACAGGCACGCGCTACCATGCCCGGCTAATTTTTGATTTATTGTAGAGATGAGGTCTCGCCAAGTTGCCCAGGCGGGTCTTGAACCCGCAGGCTCAGGCAGTCCACTCACCTCAGCCTCCCAAAGGCACGGGATTACAGCCTGAGCCACTGAGCCCGGCTAAGATAATTTTTTAAAAGAGAATTTGTATTTGTTTCTGCCGTGCTCTCCAGAAATGTTACAAATCTGAAATCACTTCAAATGAATTTTTTGGTTTTTGTTTTCAGTTTAATGCAGACGTGACTTCTAAACTCATATGTATACAGAGTTATGGATACATAAATGTAATCAGGAGGAATGGACTTTCTTCTTTATTTTTTTTATGCCCAGAACTGAGACAGAGACAGATTTTCCTCATACTTCTTCACGGATGAGTTGTTTTCTGGTCTGCTCTCTCTGGGGACCTGGCCTTGTGAAGGATTTGGCTCTGTGGGATCTCAGTGCCAATTCCTATCCATCCTGTATGGCTCGAGAGGCTTCTCTCCACACCCTACATGGTCACTGAAACGCAAGACTCAAGGTTCCATGTAAAACCGAAGACACCTAGAATTAGAGTTTCTGCTTTCCAAAGTGGTACTTTTCTATCTACCTAGCTGCTTGCCTGTTTGGAGTCATGTGTATACATGCAATAAGTGGATACTTTACTCAGTCATAAGGAGAATTTAGAACAAAATTACCTATGCCATTGGAATGACTGCTTGGTTCTGAACATTGCACATATTGTCAGAGCTTGCGTATATAGCCTAGAGTCTGGCAGCCGAGTCCTCTTGTTCTTTTTACACGATAGAGTTTCCTTGCTCTGTAAAACCCATCACTGTATTTCGACAACATATTAGATGATTAATTGCCTGCTTTAGAAAACATGACTTTGCAGAAGACCGCTGTATAGTTTATTCCACATTTTATTATATATTACATGTAACTTAATTACAAAAAAGCAATTTTATGTGAGGATCATAACTAAGTAGGAGCCAAGGTATGATTCATTATTTTTTTTAGGAAGTTTATTATCCAAGGATGCTGAATTACCAGTGTGACCTCAGGCACCCACCCTTGCCTTTGTCATTTTATATTTCATCTCAAGATTGTCTCTCCTTGTTTGAAGCTGTGAAAGGAGAAGATGGCCAGGAAAGAAGACGCTTTCTGTAAATTGCCGGTTCTGCACGGCATTCCCGAGACTTCCCCACCCCTTCACATATCAGCCTCAGTCATGTCATTGTCTTCTGTTCCTTGAGTGTTGGGCTTCCACTGGGCGTTTTTCTCTCCAGAGTCATCTAGCCCTTCCACACAAAGAATGCCAAGTAGTTTGTGAAAACTAGGAGACTGTGCTTTTAGGAAGGGACATGTAGGGATAAGAGCACTGTATGTGGAGCCAGAAGACTTAGACTTGAATCCTGACTGACCTCACATACTGGCTTAGGCGCTCATAAAATCCAGTTGACCTCTCTGAGCCTTTCTTTCCGCACACTCCCTGTTTCCTCAGACCCCGACTCCTGGCAACCATAATTATTCTCTTTGCTCCACGAATTTGACTATTTTAGACAGCATATATACGTGGAATTATGTAATATTTGTCCTTCTGTGTCTGGCTTATTTCACTTAGCATAATGTCCTCTAGATTTATCTGTGTTATCACATCCTGAAGGTTTTCTCTCTTTTTAAAGACTGACGTGCATGGTCCACTTTTATTTAGTTGTATCATTTTAATAATGTGATAAACACCTGACCCAAACACCCAAAATAAAAACTTGATACTAACTTACCTCTTACTGCAAAGTTTGCCAAACAATCCATTTTCTTTCTTCCTCAGTCTGAGGTCAGCATCACAAATTCTACTCTCATTAGTCCCCTCCTTTAAAAAATTATTTTATTGTGGAGGTATGTTTTTAGGAAATATTTAAACAAGTTCAATTATTTAAAAACTTTAGTACAAGTCTACCATGATGTATGTTTTGGGACTTTTTTCACTTAATAACATATGACTCAGATTTATTCATATCATCGCATGCTGCTTTTAGCTTGCCTAATGATTCTCTTGTGTGTCTATGTCACAGGTTATGGACTATATTCCATTGTAGGTATATACCAACCCCCCCCCCGACACTCCCATTCATCTGTCAATAGACATTTAGGTTGCTTACATAGCATGGCTCTTATGAAGAATGCTGTAAGGAATAAGGGAGTGCGAATACCTCTTTGAGATCCTGTTTTCATTTATTTTGGGTAAATACCTAGAAGTGGATTGCTAGAGCATATGACTTTGCTTTTTCTAGAGAGTTAGTACAGGCTGTTGGGAAGCTTCCTAAACTCCTTGCTATTCTTACTTACAAACAAACATTCACATCCTTCCCTCTCATCTTACTGGAAAAGGGTCCCTCTCACTAGGCAAATCCCCTCATTTCTCCCTTGCATTTAATTTTCCTCTGCTTTCTCATGATCTATGCTTTGCCAATTTTATACTCAATATTTTTCAGAGAAACTTCTTGAAAGAGTTGCTTTCATTCATTACTATTTTTTTTGCTTCCCATTTCACTGAAGTCTGTCTTCCATCTCTAATACCCTACTGAAACTCCTTTTGTTAAAGTCACTATTTTCAATTTTTAGTCTTTCTCTTGTCATCGATTGCTTCTTTTCTGAAAACAAAGTGTAGTGTCTGCTGAACAAAATCCACTTCAGTTCAACAGACAGTTTCGGAGAATCTATTCTTAATTAGGCATTGGAAACAGGAGAAAGAAAGGTCTTGTCTCCTAGGAGCTGACAGTGTAGTGAGGGATATTAGCACACAAGCCATCGCAGTTCTAAGATCTTGGATGGAGACGTGTTCAGTGTCAGGGGAGCACACAGGAAGGATTTACTATTCCCAAGCAAAGTTGTGTATGCCATTGCCTGTGTGGACCTTGCATGACTTTTCTGAAAGTTTCTGAGAATTATTTAGGAAATGGATGGAAAGACATGAAAATTGAAAGTTTAAAAGGCTGAAAACATTTGCTCCCATTTCTTCCTTTACTGAGATGGTGGGGGGAATAAGAATAATTATTCCTTTGAATTAATTAAATGTTTGGTTACGTGTGTGCAGCACTTCATAGAACCTATAAAATTTTTAGTAAAATTCAAAGTGGTAAAATTTATGTGAATGATCTACCTATGATCCTCCATACCTTGAGAATTTCTATATATGATTCAGAAATGCAGCAGGCACTCAAGACTATTGATATTGATGGTAAGTTTTGTGTTTCCAGTATTTAGGGATCTGTAGTGATGAATATACGTTATGTTTATCTGATTAATTACAAATGATAGGAAAACTAAACTTTAAAATGTTATAAAATATTGGTTTTTGGTCATATATGTTATAAAACATTTTTATATGTTGTAATGTCATTATTTACAATAGTGAATCTAGATATAGATAATTGGATTGATTAATTAATTACTGGATTGGATTATGACATATTCTTAACATTGGTCCATGCATGGTCCACTTTTATTTCGTTATATAATTTTAATAATGTACTAAATACCTGACACAACCACCCAAGATAAAAACTAGGACTTTGATGATAATTTACATCTTACTGTAAAGTTCACCAAGCAACCCATTTTTCTTTTCTTTTTTTTTTTTTGAGTCAGAGTCTCACTCTGTTGCCCAGGCTGGAGGGCAGTGGCACACTGCTCACGGCCACTGCAACCTCCACCTGTTGGACTCAGGCAATCCTTCTTCCTAAGCCTTCCAAGTAGCTGGAACTACAGGTGTGTGCGACCAAGTCCAGCTAATTTTTCTTGACTTATTGTAGAGAAGAGGTCTCACCAAGTTGCCTAGGCTGGCCTCGAACCCCTGGGTTCAGGCAATCCTCTCACCTTGGCTTCCCAAAATGCTGGGATTATAGGTGTGGGCCACCGTGCCCTGCCACCCTTCTTTCTTATTCCTCAACCTGAGGTCAACATCTTATATTCTACACTCGTCATTCTCCCCCTTTTAAAAAATTGTTTTATTGTGGATATATATTTTTATGAAATATTTAAACAATTTCAATTGCTTTAAAAACTTTAGTGCAAAGTTTACCATGAAGTATGTTTTGGGGCTTTTTTCACGTAATCGTATATGACGAAGATTTATTCATATGATTGCCTGCTGCTCTTAGCTTGCCTAATCGCCTGTATACTATGATCTTGTGTGACTATATCACTGGCTATCCATCCATTCTCTCTCTGACGAGCACTTGGGTTCTTTTCAGATTTTAGCTGTGGTGAACAGCTTTTGCCATGACATTTCCTGATGTGTGGGTACTAGGATTTCTCGTGGTTATATGCCTTATAAGTGGTGCTACTGAACTATAGGTCTGTACATTAATGCCCTATTGTTTTCCAAAGAAGTCTCCAGCAATATGCCCAGTTAAGGAGCTCTGTGGATCCAAGATCTTTTCAATATTTTATATTTTCAGACTTACTTTTTGATAATTATATGAGCGTGGAATGATATGGGTTAGGGAAAACTTTCTTAAACAAGGCAAAAGAATTTGACTATAAAAGAAGAGGTTAATATACAAGGGGTCCCCAAAAAAACTTGAATATTTTTTGGAGGGCAGGCCCCTTGTAGTCCAGGCTTCCCCCGCGAGATGAGTGTTCTAGCAACATCCGTGGACCAGCTAGCATTGTTGTGAGAGACTGTGTTTGGCTCTGGTGAATTCTTTTTGGAGATTCTTTCAATATGTTTGTTCCTTTCATGATGGGTGATTTACGAGTGCACCTGCCCACCCCGCACTGTGTGTTCAACTGTGTTTTGCCCCAAACAGTGAGACCCCCCCATGCCCCATCCTCCCTATTCATCCCATCTCTCCCTGAGCAAAAAAATTTTTTTGTTTCTCTGAATGACGAAAGTCTTCAAAAGGAAATGTTTTGCAGAGGTGAAACAAAAAAACAACGGAAGCACTAAAAGACATCAAAACTGATGAGTTCAAAAACTGTTTTGAGCTGTGGAAAAAGTGTCTCAATAGGTGTATTGCGTTCAGTGGGGAGTGCTTTGAAGGTGACTGAAGTTTAAACATGGAAGAGTAAATATACAATTTTTTTATAAGTAAGTTCCACAGTTTTTTTTTTTGGGAGGTGTCCTCCCTTGTATTTGATATATTTTAGAATAAAAATGATGTAGATAGGTTGGCATGACCAGAAATAAAGTTAGTACGTCTAAATGCAAAGCAGTACTTGAAGATTGAAAGCATCAGGCTGCTCAAATAGATGTGGATTCATTCTCATAAAAATTATAGATGGAAAATCCTAGAAGTCAAAATGGGCCACAGATAGAATGTTACTAAGCAATCAAGTAGTAATTGATAAGTTGCCATCGTATGCATGTACCCATCTATTCATTCATCTAAGTCACCAAAGTATTTTTTGAGCTCACAATAATGACCATGAATGCCCTTTAAAAGTAGAAGCTGTGTCCTACGTTGAACAGAAAAGGTTTTCTTGTGGTTGTTTTAGTTTATAGAGGGTTCTAAGTTAGAAAATGAAAATTGTGTCTTTGCCCTAGTCTTTCCCTACAGTCCCTAGAGGTAAACAGTGTTAATAATTTGGTAGATTCTTTCTGGCCTCTTGTTTTACACACACACACACACACACACACACACACACACACACACACGTAAATACACACACACACACACACATAATGATTTTAACCAGTCTCATATTGATTAATGAAGTTATCTGTAAAATTTTTGCTATTACAGATAATGCCCAAAGAACATCCTTGTGCATCATTCCTCCCACACTTGTGCACATATTTTTATAGGATAGATTTCTAGATATAAAATAACTGGACTAAAGGATATGTACATATGAAACTTTGATAGGTACAGCAAAATAGTCCCACTCTCCTCCCAAAAAAAGTTTCTTCCCAAATGATTCCCCATGGCAGTGATCGTGAGTGCCTTTAAAATGAGAGGTTCTGGCCGG
Organism: Carlito syrichta; assembly: GCF_000164805.1. Classification (NCBI taxonomy): domain Eukaryota; kingdom Metazoa; phylum Chordata; class Mammalia; order Primates; family Tarsiidae; genus Carlito; species Carlito syrichta. The sequence goes on along the minus strand of NW_007246203.1, from coordinate 25,021 downwards.
GCTCAGTGGCTCAGCCTGTAATCCCAGCGCTTTGGGAGGCCGAGGTGAGTGGATTGCCTGAGCTCATGGGCTTGAGACCCGCCTGGGCAACTCTGCAAGCCCTCATCTCTACAATAAATAAAAAATTAGCCAGGCATGGTAGTACACGCCTGTAGTTCCGGTTACTTGGAAGACTGAGGTGGAAGGATTGCCGGAGCCCAGCAGGTCAGGGGTGTGGTGGCCAGGAGCGTGCCACTGCACGCCAGTCTGGGTGGCAGAGTGAGACTCCAACTCAAAAAAAAAAAAAAAAAAAAAAAAGAGAGGTTCTATGCTCTGCTTCTGTTGGCCATAAGGCATTGCCTATTGCCTTTAGGGGGTCTCTGGATGATCTTCAGGTGGTCTGTTAAGTGGCTCTTCTCGCTGTGATTTTTTTTCTTTGATTTCCCTATAACTATGAAAATTGTCCATTGGAAAATGACTGTGTCAATGTTATTAAGCTATTGCTTTACCTACAACAGAGATAGGATGGAATAGGCACTCGTTTTTTGAAGGACTGGGTAATGTAGATATCATTATGTCAACTTTTTATGCCCAATTGTATAGTTTGCTATTGATAGGAATTAAGAAAAGCACAAGTCACTAGGTGATATACATCCACCTTTGTTTACATCAGCTTAGCTTAAATTGAAAGATGTCAGAGAAAAAGTACAATGAGGCCTTTGAGTCCTTTGGTTTTACTTTCCTCTCTGAACATAATGGGATGCAGAGACTACAGTGACTTTTTTTCTTGCCAATGGAAACATGAAGCTGAAGAAATTCCTTCTTATCTTCCTTGCAAATGCATCGCCAAGTGTGGATTGTGTGTGTGTGTGTGTGTGTGTGTGAAGAAGCCCTGATTTTTAAGTTTTTTTTCATCTTTTATTTTAAAGATGTGGGGCACAATTCAGGATTAGGTATACAAATGTTCATTATGCAGCTACCCTTGATGAAGTGTGCCCCCCATCGGCAGTTTCCCTCAACTGCGGGTCTCACCCCCCTCCCCTGGCAGTTTCTCACAACTGCCAATCCCTTTCTTGCAATATTATGATCATTGTTCAAGGTCTGCTTATGAGTGAGACTATATGGTACTCTATTCTTTGTTTCTGTGATAGAGCACTGAGTATGGTAGACTCTAAATGCATCTAACTTGCTGCAAAGTCCATATGTTTATCCTTCTTTATGGCTGCATAATATTGCATTGTGTGTATACCACATTTTTTTAATCCAGTCCAGCTTCAGTGGGTAGCGTGGTTGGTTCCATGTTTTTGCTATTGTGAATAGAGCCACAACAAACATGTGAATGCAGGTATCTTTTTTTAAAGAATGATTTGATTTTCTCCGGGTATATTCCCAATAGGGGAATTGCTGGGTCATATGGAAGGTCAATTTCTAGTTCTTTCAGAAATCGCCACACTGTCTTCCAAAGAGGTTGCACTAGTCTGTATTCCCACCAGCAGTGTAGAAGCGTTCCTTTTTCTCCACATCCTCGCCAGCATCTGTTGTTGTTTGCTTTATTAATGATGACCTTTCTTACTGGGGTTAGGTGGTATCTCAACATGGTTTTGATTTGCATTTCGCTGATGATGAGTGAGGCTAAGCACTTTTTCATGTGTCTGTTGGCTGCCCGTATATCTTCATTTGAGAAGTGTCTATTCATGTCTTTTGCCCACTTTTTAAAGGGGCTGTTAGTTTCTTTCCTTTTGGCACATCTGAGTTCCTTGTAGATCCTAGATGTTAGGCCTTTATCAGACATACAGTTGGCAAATATTTTTCCCCATTCTGCGGGCTGTCTCCCTGCTCTCTTGATGGTTTCTTTTGCTTTGCAGAAGCTCGTTAATTTGATGAGGTCCCACTTGTCTATCTTATTTCTTAAGGTATTGGTGTTTGGGGTTCTGAATAGGAATTGGTTGCCAGTTTCAATTTCCATAAGGGTGTCTCCTACATCTTTTAAGATTCTTATAGTTTGAAGTTTTACATTTAGGTTTCTGATCCATTACAAGTTGATTTTTGTGTATGGGGATAGGCGGGGTCCTGTTTCAATCTTCTGCATGTGGTCAGCCAGTTTTCCCAGCACCATTTACTGAATAGGTTCTCTCCCCAGTAGTTGATGATGGAGGCTTTGTCGAAGATGAGTTGTTTGAGAAATTGAGAAGCCCTGGTTTTAAATGGCAGGAAAATTTTCATACTCAGATTTTCTTGGGGACACATTTCCTTTCCCCTGTCTTTACACATGCTGCAAAGTTGCTGATTGAGCATGGGGGTGGTCTTGTTCAAGTGCCCTGGAAATGTTGACTGACTTTGTTGTTGGGTAAGAGAAAGAAAATTGAAGCCACATTTCTATAAAATGCCTTCATCTACTCCAGGATTCTTTGCTATAGATACATATGTACATTTGGAAGGAAGGATAAAAAAATGGAGAGGCTCTGGTGTGTTCCTTCAACCTGTAATTAGATGAAACTTTTGATGCCTACTACTTGAGCCAGTTCCTGCTTTTTTACTGTTGTGCTGTTATGCAGGCAATGATGGTAAAATAAAGATTCCTATTTGTAAGCTATGCCATTGCTCTTCTGCATAAAAGTGAAATGACTTTTCATTTGAGATGACTGTTGTCTCTCTTGTAGCCTAACTCTTGCAAACTGATGCATCCAAGCAGTATACTGTGCTTTATAGGTTTCAGTTAGAAATTTCATAGGTCTGTGACATCTTAAACAGGTGAAAGTTTTCTTTTTTAAAGAGCAAACCTTTCATTAGAAAAAAAAATCTTGCTATTTTGCGCAACCAAGGGACACCCGTAATGCTTGGTAAAAACAGCTGATTTTCTCCTTTGATGAAGAGATAATCTTTCTTCACATGCCAAGATTCATTGCTTCACTCTGACATTAATTAATTAACTTTATCCAAATTCTGAATGTCATGTATAGCTGTTAAAATGGTTATCATCATCCTCATCATAGCTTTGAATTATTGCCTTTTCAAGGTCTTGTCAAGAAGTGGGAGCAAATCACAAAGTTCTCTGACATGCTGGATTTTTAAGTGGCTTGCATATTTTATCGCTTTATTGAAGTTTCATTTACATACAGTTAGATTCACATATTTAAAGTGTGCAATTTAATAAATTTTGACATATGTGTATACCTGTGAGATCATTATTCCCTTCAAGATACTGAATATATCAAAACAATATCCCAAATGTCCTCCTCCTCCTTTGTAAGCCTTAACTCCCTCTACACCCCCTTACTCCATCCACAGGAAAACACTAATCTGCTTTTGCCAATATAGATTGCATTTTCTAGAATTTTATATAAATTGAATCATGCAGTGTGTACTCATTTTGGGGGATCTGGTTTCTATCACTCAGCTTAATTATGTTGAATTCATCCATGCTTTTGTGTGTATCAGTAGTTCATTCCTTTTTATTGCTGAGTAGTATTTCATGATATGGATGTCCAGTAATTTGTTTATTTGCTTGCACACTGGTAGACATTTGGGTTGTTTTCAGTCTTGGCTATTACAGATAAAGCTGGTGTGTTTGTACTAGTATGTCTTTGTGTGGTCATATACTTCCATTTATCTCGGGTAAATACCTAGTAGTAGAATGATTGGATCATATGGTAGATGTATTTTTCCATTTTTAAGAGATTTCTAAATTGTGTTTGCAAAGTGATTAAACTGTTTGATTTTGCCACAAGTGATGTATGAGCATTCTGGTTGCTCCTCATCCTTGCTACCCTTGGATTGTCAGCCTTTAAAAATTGCCGTCATTCTAGTAGATGTATGGTGATTATCTCATTAGGCTTTTAATTTGCATTTCCTGAATGAGCAAATGATACTGAATATCTTTCTTGTGCTTTTTTGCCATCTGTATACCTTGAGTTGGAGTCTCACTCGGTCGCCCAGACTGGAGTGCAGTGGCCGCTCCTGGCCACTGCAGCCTGGACCTGCTGGGCTCCGGTGATCCTTCCGCCTCAGCCTTCCTAGTAGCCAGAATTACAGGCATGAGCAACCATGCCCGGCTGATTTTTTGATTTATTGTAGAGATGAGGTCTCGTCGCCCAGGCGGGTCTCGAACCCGCGGGCTCAGGCAATCCACTCACCTCAGCCTCCCAAAGGCGCGGGATTACAGGCTGAACCACCGAGCCCGGCGCATTTTTATATTGTGAATATAAGTCCTTCATTGAATATGTGATTCACAGATATTTTCTTCCAGTCTGTGGTTTGTCTTTTCATTCTCTTAAGAATGTCTTTAGAAAAGCAGAAGTTCATACTTTTGATGAAGCCCAGTCTATAATTTTTAAAAAATGAAACATGCTTTTGATGTTTTATCTAAAAGATCTTTGCCTATCCCAAGTTTTATGGAGGTGACATTTGTAGTTGTTGCTGGGCTGTTTGAGTTCTTTGTAGATTGTAGATATTAGTCCCTTGGGTGTGTAGTTTGCGAATATCTTCTCTCATTCTGAAGATTGTTTATTCATACTGCTGATGATTTCTTTGGCTGTGTAGAAGTTTTTTAGTTTAAGTCCCACATGTCTGTTTTTGCTTTGTTGCTTGTGCTTTTGAGGTCTTAGTCAGGCATTCTTTGCCTAGGCCAACATCCAGAGGAGTTTCCCCTAGGTTTTCTTTGAGTATTTTTATAGTTTCAGATCTTACATTGAAGTCTTTGATCCATCTTGAGTTAATTTTTGTACATGGTGAGAGACAGAGGCCCGGTTTCATTCTACTGCATATGACAATCCAATTTTCTTAGCACTGGGGAAAGCAGAGTGTCCTTTCTCCAGTTTATTTGTTGACTTTGTTGAAGATTAGTTGGATGTAGTAAAGACGTAGCTTTATTTCTGGGTTCTCTATACTGCTCCATTGATCTGTGTCTATTTTTATACCAGTACCCTGCTGTTTTGGTTACTATAGCCTTGTAGTATAATTTGAAGTCAATTAATGTGATGCTTCCTTCTTTGTTCTTTTTGTTCAGTAGTGCTTTGGCTAATTGCTTGGTTTCATATAAATGTTAGAATTTTTTTTCAAACTCTGTGAAAAGTGATGTCAGTATTTTGATAGGAATTGCATGGAATCTGTAGATGACTTTGGGCAGTATGGTCATTTTAACAATATTAATTCTTCCAATCCGTGAGCTTGGGATGTTTTTCCATTTGTTTGTGTCTTCTTTAATTTCTTTCATTAATGTTCTGTAGTTTTCTTTGTAGAGATATTTTACCACCTTGGTTAAATTTATTCCTAATTTTATTTTCTTTTGCACCTATTGCAGATGTGGTTGCCTTCTTGATTTGGTTCTCAGCTTGATTGTTATTCATGTACAGAAATGCCACTGATTTTTGTACATTGATTTTGTGTCCAGAAACTTTACTGAATTTGTTTATTATGAGAGTTTTTGGGAGGAGCCCTTAGGTTTTTCTTGGTGTAAGATTATATTGTCAGCAAACAGAGGAAAGTTGACTTCCTCTTTCCTAGTTTGTATGCCTTTTCTTTCTTTCTCTTGCCTTATTGCTCTGGCTAGGGTTCCTGTGCTATGTTGAATTGGAGTGGTGAAAGTGGGCATCCTTGTCTTGTTCTGGCTCTTAGAAGGGAGTTTAAAAAAGTTTTCTCTATTCACTATGATGTTGGCTGTGAGTTTTCATATACGGTCTTTATTATTTTGAGGTATGTTTCTTTTATAGTCAATAGGATTGTATTTTATTAGCGTCAAGGAGGTGTGAAAGTGCTAGTCTTTATGCTCCTGGGCTAGCAAGTAAAAAGACAATAAAAACTCCTTGGTGTTTATTTATTCGTTTATGTAGTTTTAAAGATGCAGCAGTAAACAAGATAGATATGATACTTGGTCTGCTTTAACTTTTTGGTTTCTTACTTCCTATTTGGCGTCGTGACAAACTCCCATGTTACTGATTTTCTCCTGGTTCTTTTCTTGTGTACTTGGTCTTCTACTTACAACTTTTTCTGACTATAGATTTACATGCGTTTAGAATAGTTTATTTGTATTTTGACCTTATTTTCTGTTTATGGCCATAGTGTTCTGAGATTAATCAAGAATCCCAGGTTTATTTTTTTCTTTAGCGACAGTACTCATAATTCTTGTACATTTTTCTACAAATAAAAATCCAAGAAATATATAATAAGTCTATAAAACTGTGAAAGACCCTCTTTAACTCCTCCTAGATTGTTACTGCTTAGTATTGGCCTTATAATTCTTTTTATACACAATTTTTATGAATATATCTGCACATATATATGTTACATGTTTTGTCAAGGCAAAATTTGTCAGAGTAGAACTAAAGAACCTAGATCTCATAGAACCTATTAAATAGATTAAGCATACAGTTAGAAATCAAGAGACCCCCCCTCCAAGAAAATAAAAGGAAAAAAATATGAAGATCTTTTACTTTAAGGGAAAGGGAAGTTTTGTCATCTTGTTTTGTAAGAGCTATTTTGTTATTTAATTTATTTATATTTCTCAGCTATAAAATTGGTCATTTTGTACTTTCTGACTGTTCACATATTTTTTCTACAAATCGCCTTTTCATGTCTATTGTCCATTTAAAAAACTGGGTTGTTCATCCCTTTCTGTAAGAGTTTTCATAGTCTAGCTACTAACCCTTACAATATGTTACAAATGTTTACTTCCAGTCTATTGTTTTTCCCTTAATTTTGGAATGAGGTCTCTGCTTTTTGAAACAGGATTTTACATTTTATTATGAAATGACTATTGGTAGGCTCCCGGGAGCCTGGGGATGGGGAGATGGGAACAGGGCAAGTTAAAATGCCACAAAATTCACTGTTCTTACTCAGATTCAGCCATTTTTCTTTAAGAAGCATTCCTTGGGTCATGCTTAGTGGCTCAGCCTGTCATCCCAGCACTCTGGGAGGCCGAGGCGAGAGGATTGCCTGAGCCTGTGGGTTCAACCTCATCTCTACAATAAATCAAAAACTAGCTGGGTGTGGTGGCGCTCACCTGTAGTTCTGGCTACTCGGAAGGCTGAGGCAGAAGGATCGCCAGGGTGAGGCTGGGGTGGCCGTGAGAGTGACACTGCCCTCCAGCCTGGGTGATGGAGTGAGACTCCAACTCAGGAAAAAAAAAAAAAAAAAAAAAGCAATATTCCTCGGATTACTGCAAGTCTTTGGTTTATTTTCAGAGTTTTGAAAAAAACTGATGCTGACAGCTTTGCCAGTACTCTCATTGCTTTTTCGGCGGAGAGGATTTGCAGGGGTCCTTCCTCCGCCCACTGGATCTATGATGACTTGGTGAATCAGTAAGTGACACCCAGCTTTCCCTCCCTGACTGTGCTTCTTGAACAGCTTATGGATTGTCATGTTTATTACATCCTGAGTTCCAAGAAAGTCTAGTCTGACTCTAAAGTGATTTACTCTCTGGAATTGATCATGAGAATTATTTTTCTTATCAAGGTGAATTAAGAAATGTAGTGGTCAGGGAGAATTTATATTTAGCAGTTGGTCATAGCTTTCAATCTGCTTAAGTTTTAAGGAAGACTTTTTTGTGGAAAATTTTCTCCTCCTCCTCCTCCTCCTTCTCCTTCATTCTCTTTTTTTTGAGTCGGAATCTCACACTGTTGCCCAGGCTGGAGTGCAGTGGCACACATGCTCACGGCCACCCCAGCATCGGCCTGCTGAACTCAGGCAATCCTTCCGCCTCAGCTTTCCAAGTAGCCAGAACTACAGACTCGCGCTACCACACTTGCTAATTTTTTGATTTTTATTGTGGAGATGAGGTCTCACCAAGTTGCCCAGGTTGTTCTCAAACTGCCGGCTCAGGCAATCTGCTCACCTCAGTCTTCCAAAGTGCTGGGTTTACAGGCTGGAGCCACCGTGCCTGGCCAAAAATTTTCTTCTTTAATCAGTATTTTCTATAATACATTAAAAAAAACTGAGCTCGCTAAAATTTTTAGAAAATGATAATTTGATATTTAATTTATTTTAGTTCAATTATTTTAAAATTATGGAATTTAAGATTCAGAGGTTGATGTCTTGGGGAGCCTCAGATTTGATTTGCCAGATAGAACCATACTGAATACTTTTTTCTAACCATGTTGTTCCCAGTTCATCTTTGATGCTAAGGCTTGCAAGATAGGAATGTGAGATTTCTATGGAGAAATGAAAGACCTCACGGTAGTGGTTGCGTCATTGCCACATTCTTTGTATTGTGATAAAAAATACCACATTCTTTGTATTGTGATAAAAATACTCTGAAAAGAAAGTTTATGTCTTGCCAGGCTTGGTGGCTCAGTCTGTAATCCCAGTACTTTGGGAGGCCAAGGAGAGTGGATTGCATGAGCCCCGCAGGTTGGAGGCAACTTGGTGAAACATTGCCTCTACAATAAATAAAAAATTAGCTGAGTGTAGTAGTGTGAGAATGCCACTGCACTCCAGCCTCGGTGACAGAGTGAGACTCCAACTCAAAAAAAAAAAAAATTCTCTGTTTTTCTTTTTTAAATTCTATCTTTCCTAAATTTCATTTTTATATAACTAATAACTTCCCCAAAGTTTGCATTAAGTTAGTTGCTTTATTACTGTGGATTATACTACTGGTAAGAAATTATTTCAGTTAAAATTTTAAGCTAAGAGGCAAGTATAGTATAATGATTAAGAGTAAGCATTGTGGATTAAGATTGCTAGATTAGAATTCTGGTTTCTCCTCTTACTAGCTATATAATCAAAGGGGGCTTTCTAAGCCTTAATTTTCTTATTTGTAAAGCTGGGATAATTTCTACTTTATATGTATTAAGATTTTGAATGAGATAACTCATAGCTTTTAGTACATTGTCTGGCACATAATGTGTCTAGTGAATAGCAGATGTTATTGTTAGCATTATATTTATAGTAATAACATAAAAAATTAGATTTTTTGCTAGAAATGTGACCAGAATTGGGCAAAGTGCCTACTTGTAGGTAAATACTTAGAAAACTCCATGCTTATCTAAAGTTGGTTTCCCATAGTAGGTTATTGAAACAAAATCAATTTCTTCTCCAAGATAAGTTGTTGATTCTCATGGTATATTAATTTCTTTGTTTATTGTCTTTTTTTGCAGCATTCCAGGATGCCTTGATGATTTTCTCTAAGATAAAACATGGTTGAGTTGCAACTGATGAAGTAGTTGCTATTTTAGATAGCATGGGTATCCCTTTAAATCTGAAACTTTTGAAGAAGTGATGAGACATACCTATATTGACAGTGAGTTATTTGAATCGATATATATCTCAACATGTATGCATATCTTCTTTTTCCTCTTGATTCTTACCTTTTGCCATTGACTCTGCTTAATTGTGTCTATAGCAAGAAATAGCCTAGGAACAATACATGAGAAATTTCTAAAATTGTTATATTTTGGTGTGTTTGGTAAGAGTAAGAAAGTTTTAAAAAATTTTCATCCTTATCTCTCTTTTCCAATAGTCATTGTTTTGTCTTTGTGGAGAGGTAGTTTCTTGTAGTGTTAAGGGGATTTATTTCATGAATTAAGCAGACCTAAATTTCTTGAATTCTTAAGTCTATATGTAACTTTGATGAAGACATTTTGCTATGCAGTTCAGTTACTCTTTGTATAATGTAGATTCCTTTAAACATTATATATATATTTATTTTTATTTTTATTTGTTTTGAGTTGGAGTCTCACTCCTTCGCCCAGACTGGAGTGCAGTGGCACACACGCTCATGACCATCTTCTGGGCCCCAGCGATCCTTCTGCTTCAGCCTTCCAAGTAACCAGAACTACAAGCGTGGGCTACCACACCCATCTATTTTTAATTTTATTGTAGAGACAAGGTCTCGCCAGGTTGCCCGGACTGGCCTCAAATCCGTGGACTCAGGCAATCCACTCGCCTTGGCCTCCCAAAATGCTGGGATTACAGGCTGAGCCATTGAGCCCGGCCTATAAATATATTAAGCAGGTGTTTTATGCCACATGTTTACATGTGGCTGGGGATGTCCTATAATTGATTAATTAACGATTAATTAATTCACTCATTTAATGAATTAGATAGTCATCTAATATCTAGTGTGCCTGGAACTATGCTAGGTGATACAAGAATGAATATAACACACTTTTTTCTTTTTTGAGTCGAAGTCTCACTCTGTCACCCAGGTTGAACGCAGTGGCACACTCACAGCTACTGTGGCCTCAACCTGCTGGGCTCGGGTGATTCTCCACCTCTGCCTTCCAGGTGGCTGGAACTACAGGCACACGCCACTATGCCTGGCTAGTTTTTTTGACTTTTGGTAGAGATGAGGTCTCACCAAGTTGACCAGGCTGGTTGTGAACCCCTAGACTCAGGCAATCCTCTCACCTCGACCTTCCAAAGTGCTGGAATGACAGGTGTGAGCCACCATGCCTGACTCACACTTATTTTTTCGAAGGAGTCCACATTTAAGTGTGGAAAGAGTCAAGTGAACTGAAACTTAAAATTCTCTTTGGCAAGTAACATAATAGAGTATACATAGGCTACAAATACATATTAGAAGCGCTGAGGAAAGATTATCAGAGGGTTGATGTCTGAGTTAAATATCGAAGGATCAGTATGAGTTAACGAGTTGAAAGTGGTAGTGAAGCGTGAGAACAACATTTTAAACTGAGGAAATGGTGTGTGTGAAAATGGCAGAGAAATAATCAGACACGGCATTCTTTTCAGTGGACTTCTATTGGTTGTTAGTAGTGGCTTTGCAGTGGGTCTTTGGTTGCTGTAATGTGGTCTAGAGATAGAACTAGGTTTTATGGAGTTCTATTAAGTCATTTGTGGTGAACTCTGGGGTGATAGGCATGAATGGAAGGACAAACTGGAATATGAAAATGTCTGAAAATGGGGATTTTAAAGACTAATCTTAAGTTTTTAGGGCATGCCTTGTCAGGAACAACAGAAATCTTATATGAAACTGCTGCATACCTTGTTGTTGGCATATGGAATTCTGGGCCTCCCGGTCTCCTACTTTATTTGGGGAGGTAGACTGGACAAATGATACTCATTTTATAAGATTGTTGTGGGAATTAAATATGCTTGGCATCTAGAACAGGCTCAAGAAAGGTGATGCAGAAACCTAAGCGTCATCTTTGACAACTCTATTTCTCTTTTCTCCTCATGCAGTCATTATTTAAAGCCTTAGATATCTCTCATGTCTTTCTATTTCTAGCTTCCCACCTTTGTCCAAGCTAGCATAATCTTTCCTCGGAACTGCTGTAATTCATCCTAGTGAGTCTCCCAACATGTACACTTGTCCCTCTTTACATTGCAGCCAGAATCATCTTTTTTAAAACATAGGTCTGATCGTGTTACCCACCTTGTGTAAGCCCCAAAACAGCTCTTGGGATAAAGAATTCTTTGATGTGGATACAAGGCTTTGTGCGTTCTGTCCCTTACCCAGATCTTCAGCTTTACCTCAGATCACATTCTCACTTGCTCTCTGTGCCTTCTGAGTTTCAACTATATACCACTTCCTTCTTGCCAAATAGCCGTAGTGTGTGTTCTTTCCTCTCACTTGAGCATTACTACTAGTTAATTCCTACTTATACGTTAGATCTAAGTTGCACTGTCTTTTCTTCAGGCATTTTTTCCCCCCTGTTTTCTTCCACTAGGTCAAATTCTCATGTTATACACTCTCATACCATTAATCATCAGTGCAATTTGTATTTTGGTGTGATTAACATCTGTATTTCAAGTCAGGCTAAGCATTGGGTGAGCAGGCATCACGTCTGCTTTTGCCCAGTAGTGTATCCTCAATACCCAGCACAGGGCTTAGAGCACGTATTAACTTCTCAACAAATATCTGTTGAATGAATGAACAATTATGATCTCTTACCCCACCTCCTCCAATCAGGGAGAACAAGATTCATAAGCTAGCTACAGTTGGAGACAAAATTCCTCATAAGGAAGGTTTCTGTCTTTTGACTAGAAAAATCCTCTGAAGAGGTATGTTAGATTATGAGAGTTAAAACCTAGGAGATGCCTAGATTGAGCAAAAAGATAAGGCAAAGAACACTACTTAAGAAAACAACAGGAATTTACAATACAGTAGTGGCTTAGTGGGGAGAGAAGATGACTGGAACTTAAGTGTGGGTAGGGGAGGGCAATTGGTAAAGAATAACCACACGACTTTAGGACTGTTGCATGTGGTTGCTTGCTGTGGTGTGAAGAACTCCCTTACTCTCATTAATTGCAAACTGTTAGTAGAAGTTGGCTATATGGGATAGCTTTGCATTAGTATTGTTGGTGGGAGAGACCCATAGGAAAGACCCATAGGTTCTATGTGGGATCTGCTTGGAGTGGAAAGAGGATGTAACTGTGGAAGGTGAGAATTCGAGTGAGATCAAGAGTCCATGGGTGGGGTGGGGCACATAGCATTAATAAGGGTACCCAATCTCAAACTAGGTGAAGTGCTGACCAAAAGGGGGCCCAAACTTTACCTGTGTGATGACCACTTATATACCTAATTCTGAATTGTAACCCACATCTTCAAAATAAAAAAACAAAGACTAAAGAGTCCATGGGAATATAAAGTAAAACAAAAGTCAGCAAGATTGTAAACTACTCAGAATCCTCAAATTTTGGACAGGGTATTGATTTACATGTTAGTATGTGGTCTGGGGTCTGAGCTGTCTTACTTAAAGGAAGGAATGACCCCAGGATGCCAAAAATTCGGGGTCACCCAGGTAAGAGATATGAATTTTTCTGTAGCAGGATTTCGCAGTAAGGAATAACATTACTCAGTTATCATGATAAAAGTCCCAGCACTGCAGGGACTTTTCTAGCAACTTGTTTTTATGTTTGGTCTATTGCTGGAGTCATGGTGATAGGTGGAGAGTATGCTCATCTTTTATGAATGTTCATAACGAAGAGGAAGGAATGATGCCAATGGGATTTTCAGGAAAGTCCAACTAGGAGTTGCTTTATTCAGATATGACAAGAAGTACTGGATGGACAATCAGCTGATGACAGTTCTTCAGAGTGTCAGCTATTTCTCTTTCTGAAATAGGGTATTGGTATAGCACTTTTTCTCTCTTAGAGATTTTAGGGATTTGGAAGTTGAACTGATAATTTGTGACTAGCACAGTTATTTCTAGAGGAGTGGGGCTACCTGAAGATTACAGAAATGTAGTTGCAATGGCCACCTTCAAAGTAGTATTGGCTTGCATATGACCTTGATAATTAGGATCATTTCCCCCCTCAGACTAGGTAGTTGTATTTTCCAGGATAAATTTCCTCCAGAATTACATACATTGGAGTGGGAGGCTGCTTAAGCTTCCCTTATGAAGTAAATGGTACCTGTAGCCCTATTGATTGCTTCCATCTTAACTAGGAATCATTCTTCAAGGTTTTGGCAAGCTATAAAGGGACCACCATAGTCACTTCAGATTCTAGAACATTTCTTTGGCCACCAAGGGCTATTTGGATAGGGATTAATAATATTTGTCTGGGAGCTCATGATAGGTGTCTATTACTGCATGGAAGCAAGGAATAAATTTGAGCAAGAGCTAGTGAATCTGTGGAAATGGTTGAATACCACATTCCCATTAGTTGATGTTGGACTTCTGTCCATAGAAGGGAGTTTTAAAATGAGGGTCAGATAAAAGCAACATAACCTTCTTCACTGGATTAGCATATGCGTGATTCAAGAGCTTGATGTTGAAGCCTTTATGTTGTCTTAAGACAAGCTCTGACCTAAGAATTTGGGACATAGAATCGATCTACAGTAAGTGCTAGTAACTGGGGAGACTATAAGATATCTTAGAACCATAATCAAGAACAGAATGGAGTTAAATATCAAGTAAATAAGAAACCAGAATGCAGGAAGCAGTTTAATCAGAAGGCAATTTAACACCAATTTGGTCTAGCATTTCTTTGATCGGTTCAAGTACATAGTACTTGCTTTGCAGTCATTTAAAAGCCTGCACCTAACATGTATAGCTTGCCATTTTTTCAAAGAATCAAAGTGAATCAAACTTACTCAATATCAAAACTATACTATTCTTCTTTGACTCAAAAGTCATGTAAAAATTTGCATCTTTCTCTGTCTTCACTTGAGTGTATTATTGAACAGTTGATTTCTTAAGACTGAAGAACACATCCATATTATTATAGAAAGCTACATGACTTTATAGACTTTTTCACCTTGGGTTGTAAACAGAGTCAAACACTTGGAAGCAAGAACTATTGGGCAAAACATTTTCTACCTCTGTGCACAATTGGAATGACATTATTCAAGGTCATTGCATCTGAACATATCCTCAGTCATGCACTGTCTGAGAAGAAAACTGATCTTACATGGGACAGAGGCAGGAATGGTGGGAAGTTAAAATTATGAGAGTACTGAGCACAGAGGAGGTGCTAAGTAATTGGTTATCTGCCATTCACGATGTAGATATTGCACTGTTCGTTACAGCTTTCAGTAGATACAATGTAGGAATTAGGGAAACAGAAATGAAAGGCATATTCTCTGTTCTTGAGGAGCTCACACACTAGAGAAGAAGACAAAATTGTAAATACTTGGAGTATTATCTGTAGTAAACACTCAACATGTTTATAAAATTAATAAAATATCCTGGTTTCTAGCATGGAGGCTTAAAAAAATGTGACTATTTGTTTTGACGGTAAATACTTTTATTAAGGAGAAAAAATGATGATCCTAGTCTTATGTTTTAGTGTTTACAGTTACTCATTCATAGTTGCAGATATTATTCAAAACCCATCCTAGTTGGCTGTTTGTTCCTACTTCCACACATTTCTGTGTTATTTTTATATTAGAATAGGATGGCAACTATATCTGTGTTCAGAAGTAAATATAGTATTTGAATGTATTTTTTTTTGATTACAGGTAACCATATGGTGGCTATTGGGGATATTTTATTTGTTTTGGATGGACTACGGTAACCGTATGAGGATGTTTGTAAATAAGTTGTTGTCGCTTTGGCAAGTTTTGCTTAGAAACAAAGTCTTCAAATTAAATCTGAATTTGTAAGTTTTATTTTATAAAGGGCTTTGAAAGCCTTCTCTGAACTCTTCACTCTAACCCTTACATCAGCAATATAAAAACAATATTCATCAAAATGGCCATCTGTATGTCTTCTTTTGAGAAATGTCTATTCATGTCCTTTGCCCCCTTTTAAAATAATTTAAAAAAAAATTTATTTTAAAGATGTGAGGTACAAGTCAGGGTTAGGCAAACAAATGCTCATTAAGAAGGTCCCCCTGTTGATGAGGTGTCCCCCCCCCAACCCCGGCAGTTTCCCTCAACTGCCAATCCCTTTCTCATAGTATTATAATAATTGTTCAAGGTCCTCTTATGAATGAGAACGTATGGTACTTTTAATGAGCTTTAAAAAAAAAAACTATTGAGTTGTTTGAGTTCCTCGTATATTTGGGTTATTAGTTTCTTGTCAGATGAATAATTTGCAGATTCTTTCTCCCGTTAAAGAGTTTGTCTTTTCACTCTGTTGATGGTTTGTTTTGCTTTGCATAAGATTTGTAGTTTAGTATAGTCCTATTTATCTATTTGTGTTTTTGTTGCCTGTGCTTCTGAGGTCTTAGCCATATAATCTGTGCGTAGAACAATGTTCTGAACAATTGTCCCTGTGTTATCTATCATCTAGTAGATTTATAGTGTCAGGTGTTACAGTTTAAGTTTTTTAATCCATCTTGAGTTGATTGTTGTATATGGTGAGAGATTGGGTCCCATTTCATTCTTCTGCATATGGTTATTCTATTTTCTTAGCAACATTGATTGAAGAGGGCAGCCTTTCCCTAATGTATGTTGACCAGTTGGCTATAAATATGTGGCCTTGTTTCTGAGTTCTCCAGTCTGTTCCATTGGCTTATGTATCTATTTTTATACCAATACTATGCTGTTTTGGTTACCGTAGCCTTGTAAAATATTTTGAATTTAGTACGTGTGATGCCTCTAGCTTAGTTCTTTTTGCTTTCTATTCTGGTTGTTTTTTGAATTGGCTTTTCTATGTCTGTGAAAAATGACAGTATTTTTCTAGGGATGGCATTGAATCTGTAGATTGCTTTGGGTGGTGTTTTAATGATGTTAATTCTTTCAATCCATGAGCATGAGATATCTTTCCGTTTGTTTATGTCCCCTTCAATTTCTTTCATCAATATATTGTAGTTTTCCTTGCAGAGACACTTCACCTCGTTGGTTAAATGTATTTCTATGTATTTTATTTTATTTTTGTAGCTATTGCAAACGAGATTACATTCTTGATTTCTTTTTCAGTGTTTTGTTACTGAATTGCTACTGATTTTTGTATATTAATTTTGTATCCACAAATTTACTGAATTTGTTGACCAATTCTGAGAGCTTTTTGATAGAGTCTTTTGATTTTTCTAAATATAAGACCATGCTGCCTGTAGAGAGGGGCATTTGACTTCTTCTTTTCCAGTTTGGATGGTTTTTTTCTTTTTCTCTGAGACAGTATGCAGTCTGCTGTGGGTTGTGCTCCCCAAATGGCTCTTTGCTGTAACTGCTTAGGACTCTGGGGGAGTATGGGACCTAGTGCCGGCTCGTTCCCTGACACAGCACCTTTGTGTGATCTCCAGGCAGCTCTCTATGTTAGTTCAGAGTCTGCGAGGGTCTAGTGTCTCTGTGGCTAGTATTACAGGAATCCATGGTGGGAATATGAACCTTTGGTGGTCTCTCACTTACCCTTTTCCCACACTGGGGAGTCTCTCCTGGCTCCCAGATGATTCTGGTTTTCCTCTTCTTTCTTGCTTTAGGTGTTTCCTGTCATTTTTCTATTGAATTCCAGTGTTCTTGGAAGATCTATTCAAAGTGTAATTATCAACTCACTATTTTAGTTCTCCCTAGCAGAGGTGAATACGAGATGCCTCTCGTTAGCCATCTTGAAGCTCCTCTGATTCCATTCTTTCAAAGGCTGTAGAGCATTTCATTGTGTATATATACCACATTTCCTTTATTCAGTCATCCATTGATGAATACTTAAATTTATTCCATATATTGGTTATTGTGAATAATGTTGCAATAAACATGGGAATGCAGGTATCTCTTTGACATAATGATTTCATTTTCTTTGGACATATTCCTAGCAGTGGGATTGCTGGATTATATGGTGATTCTATTTTTAGCTTAGAGGAAGCTTCATATTGTTTTCCATAATTGCTATACTAATTTACATTCCCACCAACAGCGAGCAAGTGTTCCCTTTTCTTAATATTCTCTCTAGCACTTGTGCATTTTTGTGTTTTTTTTTTTTTAATTTTAATTTTGAAGATGTGGGGTACGATTCAGGGTTAGATATACAAATGCATTTTTGTGTTTTTGATAATAGCCATTTTAATATGTGTGAGGTGATGTTTCATTGAGGTTTTAATTTGCATTTCCTAATGATTAATGGTGTTGATCTTTTTTTTTGTTTGATTTTTTCTTTGAGTTGAAGTCTCACTCTGTCGCCCAGACTGGAGTGCAGTGGCACGCTCATGGCCACCCCAGCGTCGACCTGCTGGGCTCAGGTGATCCTTCTACCTCAGCCTTCCCAGTAGCCGGAATTATGGGAGCGCGCTACCATGCCCAACTAGTTTTTTATTTATTGTAGAGAGGAGGTTTCGTCAAGTTGCTGGGGCTGGTCTTGAACCCGCGGGCTTGGGCAATCCACTCACCTTGGCCTCCCAAAGTGCTCGGACTACAGGCTGAGTCACTGAGCTCGGCCTTGATCATTTTTTAAATGAACTTCTTGGTCATTTGTATGCCTTCTTTCTAGAAATGGCTGTTTAGGTCCTTTGCTCATTTTAAATTGCTGTGTTAGCTGTGAGTGTGCCTCTGCACTCCTGCCTGGGCGGTAGTGCGAGACTCTGACTAAAAAAAAAAAAATATATATATATATTGGGTTATTTGCTTTCTTGCTATTGAGTTGTCTGAGTTTCACATGTATATATTTTGACTACTAACTCCTTATCAGATGTATGGTTTGAAAATATTTTCTCCTATTCTTTTTTTTTTAATTTATAAAGAAAAATGGTTTATTTGGCTTACGGTTCTGCAGGTTTTACAAGAAGTATGATACAAGCATCTGATTTTGGTAAGGGACTTCAGGAAGCTTCCAGTCATGGAGGCAATTGAAGGGAGCAGGTCTCACATGGTGAAAGGAAGGGAGAGAGAGGGGAGGGAAGTGCCAGGTGCTTTTCTTTTCTTTTTTTAAACATATTTTTTATTTTAAAATTGTGGGGTACAGTTAAGGGTTAGGTATACAAATATGCATCGTTCAGGCACCCTTGTTGATAAGGGGTGTCCCCCCGTCCCCAGACAGATATCGACTACCGTTAATCCCACCTCCCTTCCTCGCTCTGCCCCTCCATAATTTCCCACCACTGTCAATCCTTTTCTTATAGTATTACGATAGATATTCAAGGTGTTTCTTTCATTCTTCACTCTGATTATTGTTTCCTTGGCTTTGCAGAAGCTATTTAGTTTGATGTGATTTTGTTTGTCTATTTTTGCTCCTGTTGACTGTGCTTTTGGGTTCATACCAGAAAAATCATTGTTCAGATCAATGTCATGGAACTTTTCCCGTATATTTTCTTTTAGTAGTTTTACAGTTTCAGGTCTTACACGAAATCTTTAATTTGTTTTGAGTTGATTTTTATATATGGTGAGGGATAAATCTAATTTATTTCTCCTGCATGTAACTATTCAGTTGTTTCAACACCATTTATTGAATCATCTGGGGGCTGTTTTCTTGATTGGGGGGGGAGTTATTAGTGTATGGAAACGGTTGATCTTTGTATGTCGATTTTTTACCTTGAAACTTTACTAAATTTTTTAATTTAGTAAACCACATAGTGAGCACCCCATGAGAGGCCACAGAGCACTTTATTATGTGTTATTTAAATGTAAGATAATATTCCGAACCATTGGATACATTTTATAAATGAAGTTCCAGTGTGGGACGTTGTATTAGTGTTTTTATAAAGATATTATCTTATAATATTGCTATTTTTTCCTCCACAAATACTGAGAATATTTAGGACAGTAATTATTTGGATTTTAACTTTATAAATAAAAATTTCTCCTTTTTAGCTTCCCCATAGTTCTGTACTTTTATAAGTAAGGAATTTCCATTTATACTAGATTATTGGTCTATTATTTTTCTAAATTGGGAAGGAGTAGAGAATGAGAACCATGTACTTCATTGGGCTATCATTTTAGCTTCAGTGTAGCTTTAAATAGCTGCGAATGAAAAGAGTTAAATATATTAAACCAGATGATTATATTTGACTTGAACATTTACCATAATACTATAAGAAAGGGATAGGCAGTAGCCAGAAACTGCCGCAGGAGAGGGCCACATAATATTAATAAGGGTACTTGATCTCAAACTAGGTCATATGGGAACCAAAGGGAGTCCCAAATGTTACCTGTGTGACAACCACTTGTATACTTAGTCCTGAATTGTACCTCACATCTTTAAAAAAGAAAATACGTAAATATATTAAACTAGCAGATTATATTTGACCTATAATGGTAATTAATTTAATCTTTTGATTTCCAACTCTGTTAAATTTTAAAAATATGTTTAACCAGTTGCTAATTTCTTAAATAAGTTTCATGAGGACTTAGTTGTTATTTTTGAAATATATTGCAAATTGTACAGGTAAATGAAATAATTCAATATTTTTCTCTTACCTAGTATTTGTGGAAGGGTCAGCTTTGGATGAAACTACTTCAGGCAGAAAGTTATTAAATGTAGCAGAATGCTATCTACGATATAAGAGGAAACACAGTTTACCTTTCAGCTCTCTGAGTCTTCTATACCCAAAAAGTTAAATTTAAAAAGCCTCCAATATTATAACAAAAGTATTAAGGAGACTGACGAGTTTGAATTTAAAAGATCAGAAAATACATTGCAAATAAGAAAATATCTGGGTGAGGCCAATGGCAGTAATGCTGGATTTCAAGATTCATATTCAAAGAATGGCATCAACTTTAAAAAAAATTCAGAGAAGGGCGAAACCTATGACTCAAAGTCTAAATCCCAAAGCTTGAAGAGTGTTACAAACTTCAATAAGTCTCTGAATAAAAGTGATATTTCTAGTACTCCAGCACTTTGGAAGCCAGTTGTGAGAAGGCATTCCAGCTTTCTAAAACAGAGTTCATCTAAGGAAAAAGCTGCAGTTCCTACTCTGGGTAAGTCAGAATCTAAATTCTTGAGTTCTCAGTCATCACAGAACTGGACAGAATGAATCTGTTATTAGATAGCTGTAAGCATGTCTGTTGTCACTGTCCTGGGTAACCACTACTTCTGATGCAACATATGGTTGGATACGATATTGGGTCTTTGACGGTTCTTCCTTTCCAGATGCCTTCATTAGAGGGGAGCCTAACTTTTTCTGGGAAGCTTACTCAATAATTAATGGAATTCACTCTAGTTCCCTAGAAAGTAGAGGGCCTGATTTCTTTTGGAAATGTTAATTTTGTAATTTCTTTAAACAAGCATTTTAGAAGTCTATGTAAACATCTTATTGGGAGTTTCATAATTTAGACATATTCTATTCATGGTGGCTCAGGTGTTATCTCTGATAGATGGAGCATATCAAGACAAAATAACTCATACTTGTCATCTGGATCTCCAAGGCTTTATTATTTTTCTCAAAGATGCTGAATGGTTTCCCAACCAATATATGTTCTCCTTCTCCTGTGTTACTTTCATCACGGAAATACTGTGTGTGGAACTTAATTGAACGCTCCTTCCTGTAGTCCACTGCTGAAGTTACTGAAGTCATGGTCATTCTCTTTAAAGAGACTTAGTGACCTAACATTGTGTTTGGTATTGAATGTGGTAGTTAAAGAGAGTGCTTAGTTAAAAATTAGTGACTTATACATTCATGCAGACTCTAAAGAACTCAACTGAAAAAGGAATGTGGATCTATTTAGGAGGCGTGGTGACGTTCATTCTGATTCCTTTACTGATTCACTGCTGCTACTCTGTGCCTCTTTTCTGTTTCTGAGAGTTCTTTGTATCTCAATAAGAAGTAAAGCCCTGGATTAAATTAATAATGGAGCTGTAGACATTTACTGTGGGTAGAAAAGGACTTTATAAGAAAGTGACATCTACTTTCCTGGTGTCACTAAAATCAAATGTCACCTACCACTGCCATATTTAATGTTCTACATATAGAGAGTTTTGAAGTAGTTTATCTAATAAAAGTTTACCAAAAAAACTCATGGTAATTAGGCATCTATGGAATGTGACTGCCTGTATGGTATACATGAAAATTCTAACTTTTCATTTTGAAATATTACATTCTTAAGAGTTTCAAAAACAGTAAAAACATCTCCATGTATTTTTAGTATAGTTTTCCCATGTTAAGACCTTGTGTAACCATAGTTCAATGAGCTAAGCCAAGAAATCAACACTGATGCCATACTACTTGCTAACAGACAGAACTTATTCACATTTTGTTAGTTGTTCCAAGAATGTCTTTTACCTGGTCCAAGATCACACATTACGTTTAATTGTTATATATCCCTAGTCTCCTCCCATCTGGAATGGTTCCTCATTCTTTCACAGTCTTGGCTCTTTTGAAGAATGTTGAGAAGTTGTTTTTTATAAGGCCCTTCATCTTGGGTTTTCCTTTTATTTATTCATGGATAAATTCGGGTTATGCATTTCTGGTGAGAATATCACAAAGTAGTATTGTACTCATCTCAGTGTGTCATATTAAGAGATTCATGATGTCCACGTGTATCTGCTTGAAGAATGTTATTTTTTGAAGGCTGTAAACTCAAAACATGGTAGGGCAAACTAATGGGAAGCAGAAGAACTCTCAATTTGTTCTTCAAATTCTGGAATTTAAGCAAAACACTTGGGTGTTTTGATTTCATGGACTCATTAATTATATTTTAATCAGAAGCAAGTTTGGTTGGGCCACCGAACAGGTTGTTCCTCCAGGAAAGTAGTTTATAAATGTTTATGGAGTTTCAAGACAGTTCTGTGTTTGAGTTAATTGAGAAGGATTAAGTATAATGCAAGACACAACAGAAATATGGAGAGAAAAGCAGTCCCTTTCTAAGGCAGATAAAACTTGCTCTCTACTTGATGCATATTTTAAGTGCTAATTATTGTTTTGACACTTAAATTCTCTTGCTTGATAGTCCTCAACATTTTGTATATTTAGAAAATGTCTGATGCTATCAGTAAATTCCAAGGAGAGGACATTGCTGCAGAGGAGCTTCAGTCTATTTTGCCTTCAGTAGGAATCACTTTATTAGATAAAGAGTTCCAGAAGATTGTGGCAGACACTATTAGAAACGGTGAGAGACTGGTGATACTAAAGCTTTTGAGGAAATTAGATATATTTATGGGATAGTTATTAGATATTGGAAGACTTCTTCTCAATTAGGAATGGGACAGAGTGGGCCTTTCTAAGGAAAATTCAGATAGAAAAATGAAAGGCAGTATAAAATAGCTCCTGGAAAATCTGACCTAACAGGTTGGTTTGGAGGGGCGCGGCGTTTCATATTTTCCAAATTGTTTTCAAAGCTCATGATCCCTCGCTATGTCTTCTGGTTTGGCAGAGGGGAGGCCAGTCCAGTGGGAGAAAGTTCAGACAGTAAGACCACCATGTCCATGGAACTCTCTAAGCAATTAGCCTGGAACTCATAGAAAAATAACTGGAGATTACAAAATTTAGAGACAATTTAGAGCTGGTGGTACTTGAACAATCAAGGCAAGCAGTGAACATTTACATGCTAAATGGCATAGCCCAGGCACCAGCCTAAGTTCAAAGAAGAGTATAAATTTCTAGAAAGCGTTTTTAAATTTTCTTTTTTGAGTTGGAGTTTCACTCCATTGCCCAGGCTGGAGTGTAGTGGCATTCTCACAGCCAATACAGCTTCCACCTGCTGGACTCAGGTGATCCTCCCCACTCAGCCTTCCAAGTAGCTGGAACTACAGGTGTGTGCCACCATGCCTGGCTAATTTTTTGATTTATTGTAGAGACGAGATCTCGCCAAGTTGCCCAGGCTGGTCTCGAATCCCTGGACTCAGGCAATCCTCTCTTCTCAACTTCCCAAAGTTCTGGGATTACAGGCATGAGCCACCACACCCGGCTTAGGAAGGGGTTTTATACTAGAGAAGTTGTTTTTTCAGTAACTAAGAACTGGTCACAGCAGAAGTTCAGTTGAGGAGAGGACAGAGGCAACATTTTGGGGAAAGTCTGACTTAGGAATAACATGAGACGCGGATTTTCAGGATCTGGGCACAATATCTTAGTGAAGGCAAATAGAAAGAAGATTTAATTTAAAAAATATTTGTGGAAGGAATGGGTGCCACTGACATTATTGAGCCTTTTATCAGGATTGGTACGAAGGAGGGTTTGCATCAGAAAATATGCTGTTGATTCAATCACATGACTGCTAGGGGTATGGATGGGGATACCTGCGTCTGTTAGGGCTGGTTAGTATGGTTAAAAGTGTCTTAATGGAGAGCATATTGACTGGGTTTTCATTATGGTATGAAATAGACTTCTTAACTCACTCATGGTTAGCTATATGAATACCTTTCCTTTTCTATATCCATCAAGAACTTGAACCTGAGTCCTTCGCATGTAACAAATACGGAAAAAGCAGGGACTGTGTGACTTATTTTTATATTCTTTATGCCTAGCATAGTTCTTGGCACTAATATGCCGTCAATAATTGCTGAAAGGAACTGATCTAATTTAAAGAGAATCATTGTAGGAGACTTGATGTGAAGGAGAAATAGGGATGAAATGAAGGGTTAAGTACTTTTTTTTATAAAATAGTTGTATTAAAATGTGAATTTACTTTTTGTAAAAAAATTTATTATAAAGATGTGGGATACAATTCAGGATTAGGTATACAAACACTGACCATGCAGGTACCCCTGTTGATGAGGTATGTCCCTCCCTCCCCTAGCAGTTTCTCTCAACTGCCAATCCCATGCCCCCACCCCCCGACAGTTTCCCATTACTAATTTTACTTTTATGCAAAAATACAACACAATGTATACACTCTTATTTAACAGAAAATGAAATGGTGAAATTAGATGACTTTATAAGTCAAGGAACGAAATCTTCCTGAATGCGACAGTAGGTTGAAGATTTGTTTTAAAGTGATTTGGAGAAAAGAGAAGTTGAAGGGGGAAGAATTCATTTCAGTAGAACTGGGTTTGCTTTTGGATAGATGCTAATAACCTTGTGACTTAGGCAAGTCAATTGCCAGTTTTAAAAAACCTGCTGTTATCAGGGTAATAATAGCTAATTTGCTTGCCTCACAGAGTCGTCATCTGGATTTTATAAACTGAAAATGTACAGTAATTCTAGTGATTATGAGATCCACTGATTAGGAATTGGTGGACAATTTGCGTTTTAATCTTTTTTTTTTTTTTGAGTTGGAGTCTCCCTCCTTCGCCTAGCCTGGATCTATGTCCCCACATTTGCCTGTGTTGGACATTTAATATAAATGAAATAGTATTAATATACTCTTGTGTGCTTGGCTTTCCTTACTTTGCATAATTTTTAATTGATATGTGATAGTTGTACATATTTTGGGGGTGCATGTGATATTTTGATACATGCATACAGTGTGTACTGCTCCAGTCAGGGTTACTGGGATACCTATCACCTCAAACAGTTTTCCTTATGTTGGGAACATTCCAATTCTTGCCTACCAGCTATTTTGAAACATATAAATTATTGTTTACTATAGGCACCTCCTGTGCTATCAAGCAGTAGATCTTATTCCTTCTTTCTGACTGTGTTTTTGTACCCATTAATCAACTTCTCTTCATTTCCTCACTCTTTTCACCCTTTCTAGCCTCTGGTTCACTTTGTTAGCTCTCACATGTGCGATATTTGCCTGGCTTATTTCACTTAGCATCATGACCTCCAGTTTTATCCATGTTGCTGCCAATGGCAGGATTTCATTGTTTAATGACCAGGAAATGTTTCATTACTTCTAGGGAACTCATTTTCTTTCTTTTTTTTTTTTTTTTAATAATTAATCAGTATTTTTATTATA